>NC_069509.1:78117996-78170496 GCF_027579735.1 Bombina bombina
TGCACTAAGGGTGACCGGGTAGGAGGGGGTGCTGCTTTGACTGAGGCTGCCGTGCATGAGAGTGGGCTTCGCTTGTGGTTTGGCAGTAATTATCTAGTTCACGCAATGTGCCAGTGTTGCTGAGGCTGAGCTGGGGAAATTAAAATAAATATTTTTTAGCACAACAGCTCAGCAGAGGTGTCCTTGACTCACTGACAAGGCAGTGCGCTATGTACACATAGGGGCCCATTTATCAAGCTCCGGATGGAGCTTGAGGCCCCGGGTTTCTGGCGAGCCTGCAGGCTCGCCAGAAACACCAGTTATTAAGCAGCGGGCTAAAGATCGCTGCTCCATAACCTGTCCACCTGCTCTGAGGAGGCGGACAGACATCGCCGCAATTCAACCCGGTTGAGTTTGATCGTGTTGATTGACACCCCCTACTGGCGGCTGATTGGCTGCAAATCTGCAGGGGGCGGCGTTGCACCAGCGGCTTACAAGACCTGCTTGTGCAATGCTGAATACAGAGAGCGTATTTCTCTCCGCATTCAGCGAGGTCTATCGGACCTGATCCGCACATGGCCTCCTTGTTCACCTGATCTGAACCCCATTGAGAACCTGTGGTCCATCATCAAATGTGAGATTTACAAGGAGGGAAAACAGTACACCTCTCTGAACAGTGTCTGGGAGGCTGTGGTTGCTGCTGCACGCAATGTTGATGGTGAACAGATCAAAACACTGACAGAATCCATGGATGGCAGGCTTTTGAGTGTCCTTGCAAAGAAAGGTGGCTATATTGGCCACTGATTTGTTTTTGTTTTGTTTTTGAATGTCAGAAATGTATATTTGTGAATGTTGAGATGTTATATTGGTTTCACTGGTAAAAATAAATAATTGAAATGGGTATATATTTGTTTTTTGTTAAGTTGCCTAATAATTATGCACAGTAATAGTCACCTGCACACACAGATATCCCCCTAAAATAGCTATAACTAAAAACAAACTAAAAACTACTTCCAAAACTATTCAGCTTTGATATTAATGAGTTTTTTGGGTTCATTGAGAACATGGTTGTTGTTCAATAATAAAAGTAATCCTCAAAAATACAACTTGCCTAATAATTCTGCACTCCCTGTATATATATATATATATATATATATATATATATATAGTGTGTATGTGTATGTATGTATATTTATATATATATATATATAGTGTTTATGTGTATGTATGTATATTTATATATATATATAGTGTGTATGTGTATGTATATATATATATATATATATATATATAGTGTGTATGTATATTTATATATTTATATATATATATATATATATATATATATAACATTTTGTGTGTGTGTGTATATATATATATATATATATATATATATACAGTATATATATATATATATATATATATATATATAAACACACACACTATATATAACTTAAAATTGCATGCTCTGCATTGAGTTTCATATCCCTTTAACTAGCAATGGGGAGGTAAAATGTATCCTCGCCTGTGTGGCCAAAACTCCTAGCACCGGCCCTGACTCCATTTGCAGAAATGCAGCTCCAAACCTGCAAGGAACCTCTGTCATGCTTCACTCATTCTTGTATTGCTCTCCAGCCCTTCAGTGAACAAACTGCATTCTGCTATAACCAGGGTATATTTTAGACATGTACATGGCGAAAAAACTCGGTTCGGTTCGGATCGATTCGGAATTTTTCGAAGTTCGGTTCGGATCGATTCGAATTCGGAAAATTTTGAATCGATTCGTTTCGGATTCGTTTCGGATTCATTCGGATTTGAAGAAATTCGGCTGGATTCGGTTCGATTCTGTTCGGAAATTCAGAATTTCGGTAAGTGTTAGGTGGGATTAGACTAGTATTATGTACTGTATATTAGGTGTAACCCATAGCAGAGTTATATAACCTAATATACTGTACAATACTAGTGTAATCCATGGCCATCCGAATTTACCGAATAAATCCGAAGTAATTCGGATTTATTCGCGAAATTCTGCAGTATTTTAATTCGGAAATTCAGTTCTATCTGAATCGCCGAATTTTCCGAATTTTCCGAATTTCCGAATCGAACCGAACCGAATTGCACATATCTAGTATATTTTACATTTTGACTCATCAGTCCAGAGCACCTGCTGACATTTTTGTGAACCCCAGTTCCTGTGATTTTGTACATAGTTGAGCAGCTTGGACTTGTTTCCACATCAGAGGTATGGCTTTTTGGCCGCAAGGCTTCCATGAAGACTACCTCTCCAAACAGTAGATGGGTGTACCAGGGCCCCACTGGTTTGTGCCAATTCTGAGTTGATGGCACTGCTGGACATCTTCTGACTGTGAAGGTAAGTAAGCATGATGTGTCTTTCATCTGCTGCACTGTTTCCTTGGCCGACCACAAGGTTTACTGTTCCCAACATTGCCTGTTTCATTTTACTTCTTCAGAAGAGCTTGTCAGCACATCTGGTTCCCCTGTCTGCCTTGAAATTTATGCCATGGAGAGAACTTTTTGATGCACTGTAATTACCTTGTCTTTTTGCTGTGATTAGTCTTACCATGGTGTATGACTTTTGACATTAAACTGTCTTCAGGAACCTTACCTTATTAGCATAGTTTGGCTGTTCCTCACTCAGTTTTATTCCTCCTACAGAGCTGTTTCTGTTTCAGTTAATGATTGTGTTTAAACTTACATATTAAATTGATGATCATTAGTACCTGTTTGGTATAATTGTTTAAAAATGCACCCAACTATATGCCTAAAAACTCGCTGAATTTGTGCAAGTGTACCTAGAAGTATTGATGGCAAAGGGTTTTAACACAAAATATTGATTTGATATAAGGTTTTCTTCTGTTCAATCACTTTGCATAAGGGATTAAATGCCCTATTGCATGAACCTGAGTTACTCTAATATACAACTACCAATACCCTGCCCTTTAATTCAACACACAGACAGAAAATTGTGAAAAGATCATCTAGGTCACGTTTATTAACAGGCAACAATAACAGCTCAACTCAATTAAAATAATTAACTTTAAGATGGCAGCAACGAGTTCTAACAAAAACAAACAAAAAAAAAACATAATCCCAGCTGGCCACCCCCTTAATGTTGGCTGTGCTATAATTTTCACTCAATATTTAAATGAAAGGTCTATGATCCACACTCGGTTAGGACCCGGACCGTCTCCCGAAGCAAAAAGAACAAGAAGTCAGAAGCCACACTCAACAACAATTGAGGAAGTTAATGAGTTTCTTAAAGACCATAGAGACAGCTTAGAGAGACAACAAGGTCTTGTGTTATGAATTTTCTTGAAACCTTTTGGTACTGGTTTTCTTCTGCTTGTTTAACATATAAAAGAGTGTAATGTATATAAATTTTGTTTTTAGAAAAATGTTTAGAATAAAATTGAGGTATGGGGAAAGAACCCCCTTTAAGGGGAAACTGGAAGGAAAGAGGAAGATTTCCACTGAAATAAATGGAATTATCGAAGTCTTGGTAACCTATAGTGATAGTTTAGAGAGACATAAAAATTGCCCCTTTTTTTTTCTTTCTTTCTCTCTCTCTTTCTGTTTTCTTCTGTTCCCCCTCCTACTTGCCCCTCTCCTTCCCCCCCCCTCTCCCCATTCTTTTCCCTTGTATTATTATTGGTGCTCTATCCCGCAAACATACCAATAGTCATGGATGTATCACATTGGAATTAGCTAAACCCATACATTTGAGAAAATGAGTTTTAAAGTAGTATCCTGGAATATAGGGGGAATTACATCACCCATGAAACGTAAATCTATTCTGAGATACGCAAAAAAACTAGGTGCCCAAATACTGCTTTTGCAGGAGACACATCTAAAAGGGGAAGAGGCTATCAAATTAAAAGGGGGATGGGTTAAAGAGGTTATATATACCACAGGGCATCAAAGGAAAAAAGGAGTGGCTATTCTTTTTAGCAAAACAATAGACTACAAAATTGATAAACTAGTGAGAGACGAGGAAGGAAGATATATTATACTGGAAGTTGAAATAGCGGATAGAAAGATTGTTATATGCAATGTTTATGGTCCAAACGAGGAGGATGCAGACTTCTGACAAAGCTTACGGGATAAGTTGTTAATATACTCTGGAAATACTATAATTATAGGAGGAGATTTTAATATTGCTCCCAATACCACATTAGATAGAAGTAGATGTAGCGTAGACCAAGTAATAAGGCAAAAATCACTAGATAAATCTACAATAGCGAGAAGAAAAAGAGAGTCCCTTGTTATAAAGAGGTTTCAACAAGATTTAAAATTAATTGATATATACAGAATTAGACATCCTGATGAAAGAGAGTATACATGTCTCTCGAAATAAAAAAAAACTTTATCTAGAATAGATTACTTCCTTATCTCAGAGAAGTTAACAGACTGTATTCAAGAAACACTTATTGACATGATAACTATATCAGACCATGCCCCTATCTCAATCACATTAGATCCTAAACAAAAGAGTCGGAAATTCAATCAGTTCTTTTCCCCGAAATATTTAACAAAAAATAATAAGTTTATAAACTTTCTAAAGTCTAAGTGGGCTGAATATAAGCAGTTTAATATTAGTTCTTTTGACAAAACTCATATATACTGGAATGCTGCGAAAGCTGTACTAAGAGGCGAGATTATGGCATACCAAATAAAACAAAACAAAAAAATGCATGCATATAGACAGCAGATAACTAACTGCTTGATTAACAAATATTCTAGCTATATTCAGGCAAAAACTGTAGATAACTGGCAGCAATATATTCAGGCTAAAAAAAATATACACAATTACCTTATGCAAAATGAAATCAGAGAAAATATAAAATCTTGCACACAGTTTTATAGGTATGGTAACAAGATGGGCAGTTTTCTAGCACAAATTGATAAAAATTATAAAACTAAAAGTTTTATAAAAAAAATTAAAGACAAAGACCATATATGGACTCATACCGGGGACATACAAAAGGCCTTCCTTGAATACTTTACGGAGCTCTACTCAGCACAGCATATTAATTTTAATACAAAGGAGACATTTTGGATCTCCCTGACATTTCCAAAGCTAGAAAGTAACTGTCTAATAAAAATTAACAAACCTATTACAGAAAATGAAATAAGACAAACAATCAAAGTAATGGCAAATAACAAAGCGGCAGGTCCGTATGGTCTCCCATCCGAATTCTACAAAATTCTTATAGATGAAATAACTCCTACATTGAATGCTTTGCTGAATGGGCTCTGGAGCGGACGATTGGAACCATCAGCTGATTTTAATGAATCTACAATAATAGTAATACCTAAACCGGGAAAAGACTCACAATTAATAGACTCTTATAGACCTCTCATTACTCAACATCGATTATAAAATATTGACTAGTATATTAGCTAAAAGGATACAGGTTTCATTGGACACAATAATACATCCCGACCAAACAGGTTTTATGAAAGGGAGGTCTTCAAATGTTAATTTAAGGAAGGTCTTTTTAACAATCTCAGATCAATGGTATAATGATAAATATAATAAAAAAGTAAATAAAGAGGACATCTCAATAGTATCACTGGATGCAAGCAAAGCTTTTGACTCTGTCACGTGGGTCCACCTTGTTACCTCTCTTATAAAATTTGGATATACAGGTAATAGTCTTAACTTAATTAAGAAACTTTATAGTGAGTCTAGGGCCGCGATAATTATTAACGGTAACAAAACATCTTATTTCCCCCTCTTAAGAGGGACAAGGCAGGGATGTCCTTTATCGCCCCTAATTTTTAATATCGCTTTGGAACCTTTATTGATTGCTCTTAGAAGCAATATACAAGGGATTGAGATAGGTGGCAAGAGAATGCAGCTGGCGGTTTATGCAGATGATTTACTGGTATTCTCTAGAAATTCAAACAAAAATTTTAACAAAATATGCCAGATTATAGAAAATTACGGCTCTTTTTCAGGGTATCATATTAATCAGTCTAAATCTGAAGTATTATGGCTTCAAAAAAAACAAAAATCAGAAACCAAAATATTTAAAGAAGTAACTAAATATATGACATATTTGGGGGTTAAAATATCTAGTGATCCTACAGAATGGTATGCTCTGAATATTGGCAATGGTATTAGACAATTTTGTGAAACCCTCAAAAGATGGAGCTCTCTCCCACTTTCTATTTCTGGTAAAATAAACTTGCTTAAGATGACTCCCAAGGTTATTGTATCTTTTACAGAATATACCTTTCTTAATTAAGTAACTAATCATGCAATTAAAGAATATATATGGATGAACAGAAAGCCTAGACTTAGCTACCAAAAATGAGTATTTAAAAAAGAACATCTGGGCCTGGGCCTCCCTAATTTAGTAATATATAATCTTGCAGCAGTGACAAAGATTGCTTTAGATTGGCTCTTGGAGAGTAATCATTTTACTTTACTAGCGATAGAAAATGGTCTGATAAAACCTCTTTACTTAAAAAATATTCTCCATCTAGAGGTTAAAAATCTTCCACCCTATGTTAAAAGAGTAGATCTCCTTAGGGATACCGTTGTAGCATGGCATAGAACATGTAAATACTTAGGTATATATCCCTATGCAACACGTTATTTATCTATTAAAGGAAATTCAGAATTCAAACAGGGTTTCTCCTCCAAAATATTCTCAGTTTGGCAAGAAAAGGGACTATCTAATGTTATCCAATTAATAAAAAATAATCAGAGTACAATTCAGGTTGAAGATTTCGAAATAATTAAAAATAAATATCTTCTTTCAGAGAAGCATTTTTTCTCTTTTTTACAAATCAGGCACTATTGTCTGAAACTAATACAGATACAAGGGAATAACTGGGATCTCTTACCACTAGCTCAGTTAATTAATCTTATTAAAAGCGGTAAATATTCTATATCATTGTTATATAATCTAATAAATAATATAAATTATAAACAATATATTGAAAATGGAACTGCAAAATGGAGAGAATTGTTCTTTCCGAACCTCACTACACAATTAATATTAAAAAGTGTGGAGAGAGTGGAAGAGGCATCACTAGCTATCCCTATGCGTGAACAGCATGTAAAGTTAATGTGGATGGTGTATATTACACCTGAAAAGATTGCCAAATGGGGTGGCACGGGGGAAGGAACGTTGTGTACCAAATGTAGACAACCAAAGACAAATTTGATACATAGCTTTTGGCTTTGCCCTAAGATACAAAGATTCTGGGGAAAGATAAATTACTGGCTAAGCAAAGTTTATCAAAATCAAATTCTCTTACAACCAGAACAGATTTTTTATTTCCATTATTAAAAAGAACAGTTGCAAAACAGGAAATTTATAACGATGGTAATATTGTTAGCAAGGAACCTTATATTGAAAGGATGGAAGAAGGCAAAATCACCCTCCTTTGGGAATCTTGGGGAAACTATTCACCACCAATTTCTTATAGAACTAAAAGATACCTTATATCATATTGACACTAACACAATACGTTTTTTTAATAAATGGGAGAATTGGATTAAAACTAGGGAGATTGAAGAGCAGAAGAAAATAATTAGAAATTTTAAAAAACACAGTCTATATGGAAAATTGCAGATTGAGAGGGGAATGGCTTTTTGAAGAGGTTGACTAGATCAGATTACAGACTGGGGGGGGGGGAGGAGAGAGAAGCCCTTTTTTTTTTCTTTCTTTCTTTCATTTTTTTTTTTTTTTTTCTCCCCGGGTATGGACTGGGAGTTGGGGGGGAAATTTAGTTATTTCAGTAATACGTGCCTCAAGATATTATAAATTCAAACTGATTGTCTCTTATATAGAACTTAGGGGGAAAGGTATCAATATAGATTTCTTTGTGGTTGAAAAGGAGAAAAGACAGAAGGTATGTTAGATCTTCTTTTTCTCTCTGGCAATAGGGAAGGGAAAATGTTATCTCTTCTCCCATTATTGTTACTGTTATGTTTCACTGATATGCTTTCTCTTTATAAGATTTAATTTATGAAATTGGTCAAAGTAGAGAAAATATATATTCTATTAAATATTAGTTGAAACAAAAAGTATAGATTATGAAAATGTTATACTACGACTTTGTTAAAAATCAATGGGTCGATCCGATAAAAATCGTAGCCCGCAAAAGTTGGCGACGCCAATATTTGCGCGGGTTTGGTATCCTATATACGGCGTAAGCTAGAAGTTACGCGCGTAGATTTCTGGCGTCGCCCGTAGTTTTTTGGCCCATAGACTGACATACAAAACACGCGCAATTTGCTATCCAATATACGGCGTAAGGACTTACGCGCGCAGATTTCACAAAATCTACTCCATTCTCAGCTCGCCACAAATTGAAGGCGCAGGAACCCTTGCACTGACTTAGAAACCAACGTAACTCTCTGAAGGCCTAACAAATGCATGCTTAACAATATACATAGCAGCAGCTTGTTCACAAATAGTTAACCTCTTAAAAGCATATATTATTCCTGCCCCTGCAAGTGTGTCAAACCAATCACAAACAGCACAACCTCTCACCTGCAGCCTTAAAACACCTGCAAATGCACACCCTCATTAGCCACCATGTTTCCCTTGCAGTATATTGCATTTAGAGTGAGACAGTGTCGTGGGGCACAAGGGGTGCTTTAACCCCTACAAGCCCCTATTTTGGATGGTATCCCTGCTGCTGAGGTCCCTGGTCATGGTGCTGTAGCTGTCCCTGCTCCAGCTGCTGCTGCTGCCCTCCCTGCTCCTCCTGCTGTTGTCCCTGTTCCTGGTGCTCCCCATACTGCTGTTGCTGCAGCTGCCCATAGGCCAGCAGGGCCTATAAGACGAAGGCATCAGCAGAGGGGAAGAGCACCAAGGGTACACAGGGTTAGGGTCACCCTGTTTGGGATGACAGAAGTGGAGGTCAGGGAAAAGTATCGCTTTACTTCTGCAAGCCTCATTAACCTATATGAGGTCTTGAAGGATGATATTGACCCTCAAGCGTATAGGAACCGAGCTCTGACTGGTATGCAGAAGCTGTTGTGTGTTGTACACTTCCTGGCAACTGGCTCATACCAGTCAACAGAGGGGCTTGTGTCTGGCCTAGCGCAGTCTACTTTCTCCAGGATTCTAGGGGAGGTTCTGACTGCTCTAGATAACCAGACACAACAATACATTCATTTCCCCCGTACCCCCCAGGAATGGAACCGTCTTAAACAAGGCTTCTATCGACTGGGGGGTATTCCCAATGTCATGGGGGCAATTGATTGCACACATGTGCGTATCGTGGCCCCACATGAGGAGACAATCCTCTATATTAACAGGAAAGGGTTTCACTCATTGAATTGCCAGATGGTCTGCGATACCAATCTGAAATTCTTACATGTGTATGCAGGCTTCCCGGGGAATGCACATGATTCCTACATCCTGCGCCAGACCTCCTTATTCAATATGTTTGAAAATGGAACACTCTCGGGAGGATGGCTGCTTGGTGAGTACCTTCATTTTGTCTGTATATTTCTACTAAAGGGACACTAAACACAAATTTTAATCTCATTTTTCAGACAGAGAATACAATGTTAAACAGCATTACAATTCACTTCTATTATCTCATTGTACTTATTCTTTAGATATCTTATTTTTTAAAAATAGCAATTCACATATATGAGCCAATCATATGAGGCTTCTATGTGCAGCCACCAATCAGCAGCTATTGAGCATATCTAATATGCTTGTCATCAAAAGTTATCTATAGAATGGAGAAAATGATCTAATCTAAGTAAATTATAAAGCTGATAACAATTGCAGGTTCTTATTAAATGGACAGTCTAGTATAAATTGCACTTTCATTATTCAGATAGGACTTTTAATTTTAATAAACTCTCCAAATTACTTCCATTAACAAAATGTGCACAGTATTTGTAGCTTTTATATTTTTGAGTCACCAGCTCCTACTGACCATGTGCAAGAATAAGTGTATATGCATTTGTGAATGGCTGATGGATGTCACATGGTACAGGGGGAGTTTCAAAATACATAACACTTTAAAATGTCATAAAAAATAACTTTGATATTAGACTAAGTGCTATTGCATTGTCTTGTTATCTTGCATTTTTTGATAATGAAAATCTACTGTGTTGACTGGTCCTTTAAAATAGATTTTTGGTCTAGACTAATACTGGCATAAAAGTAGATTGCTTATAATGCACAAATTTAATGTTTTTATTAAATCTATCTTTTATATGAAATTCATGTTGTGTCCCTTTAAAGCACATGATGTACCTGTAGTAATACAAACACATATGTTACATGACAGGTGGCGCAGGGTACGGCTGCAGACCATGGCTATTAACCCCCTTGGTGCACCCCATTACAGAGCCACAACTCAGGTACCAGGAGGCACACATAAGAACAAGGAATGTCATTGAAAGGAGCTTTGGCCTATTAAAAACCAGGTTCAGGTGTCTGGATGTTACAAGCGGAGCACTACAGTATAACCCCAACAAAGTGTGTTCCATTGTCAATGCTTGCTGTATTCTACACAACATTGCTGTGGACACACGTTTGTTGGGGGACATTGACCCAGAGCAGCAGCAGCAGCAGCAGCAGCTGGTTCCTGTACCTGAGGATGTGGACAGGGGGATACTGAGGGGGAATGAAGTGAGGGATTATGTCATCCGGGAATACTTCACCTGTAAATTACTTATTCATAAGTACAGTAAACCGTAACATTCACATGTATTATGATGTTTGACAGTACCTCACCAACCATTGCATGTGTATATATCATGTCTTGCAGAATTTCAAAATTTGGATTTCCACTGCATGTAAGTGAAACTACTACATCCCAACCCCCTTCCCTTAAAGGGACACTATACCCAAACATATTCTTTCATGATTAAGGATAGAGAATATAATTTTAAAAAACCATAAAATTTACTTCAATTACCTATTTTCAGTTATTCTTTAGATATACTTTAATGAAGACATAGCAATGCACACAGTGAAACAATCACAGGAGGCATCTATATACAGCTACTAATCATCAGCTACCAAGCATATCTAGATATGCTTTTCAGCAAAGAATATCAATAGAATGAAGCAACATAAATAATAGAAGCAAATTATTAAGTTGTTTATAATTGTCTGCTCTTTACAAATCATGAAGGAAAACATTTTGCTTTCATGTCCCTTTAACAACCCTAATTACTGTATATTTCTCATTTTTTTCATTCATGTTTAGTTCACTATCATTAAGAATGAGGATAATGGATATTTATACCTTATGTTCACACCTTCTTTAAATACATTATTAGTTATATATACCAACGTTTCAATTTATATTGGATGTGAGAAACCTTGATTTACATCTTAGAAGTGAATATTACTATATGTACCGTTCATACACAACTATATGATGTGGTTTATCGAACAGGAATATGTCAGAAACATGATAATAATACCTTTTTTGCCCATTTCAACACAGGTATTATTATATGTTTTAACAATATTACTGTACTAAAACACACCTCACATGGATGTGGATGACAATTATATGGTAAATAACAGAGGACAAGATTTAGGATGAAATAGAACAAGATTTGTTTTCTTTTAGGCCTCTTAGATGAGGGGGCTGAGGGGCCTGGAGTGGGTCTCCTGCCTCTCCTGGGTTGTGTGGATCCAGTAGGAGTGCTGGTCACAGATGAGATGCTTGAGGCGATGTCCTGCTGGTGGGTGAAATGCTCCACCAACACACCCAACAGTTGGTTCTGTTCCCTCCATCTGTGGTCACTCTGGATTTGCATGTCCGAAATGACTCTCAGCATTTGTGATTGGTTTTGTACCATAGCAGTTACAGATGCTGCCATGTCCCTTTGCAGCTCAATGGAACGCTGTTGTAATCGCTGTTGGCTCTTATGGAATCTGCGTTGGTCCCTCTGCATTCTCTCGCAGGTTGACGTTAGACTCTCACAGGTCAATGTTTGCCTCCTCTGTAGGGAAATGTATTCATCACCCATGGCGGAAGTCAGTGGATCCATGGGCTCTTCCCCAGCAGGGACTATAGGCACTGGTTCCATTTCTTGATCCTCAGCTGGGGGTGCAGGCCCCGGAATCTCAGCTGGGGGTGCAGGGCAATGAATTTCAGCTGGGGGTGCAGGCCCCGGAATCTCAGCTGGGGGTGCAGGGTGAGGAATTTCAGCTGGGGGTGCAGGCCCCGGAATCTCAGCTGGGGGTGCAGGGCGAGGAAGTTCAGCTGGGGGTGCAGGCCCCGGAATCTCAGCTGGGGGTGCAGGGCGAGGAATTTCAGTTGGTGGAGCTCTTCCAACTGCTGCCGATGGTGCAGATGTCCGGATGGACTGATAGTCCCATTGGCTGCTGGTGTGCATCCACTCAGCCTGCTGGTAGAATCCCTGAGTGGCATGATATTCTTGTGGGGGGGTAAAGACATCTACCCTTCGGGGCTGGCGTGGCTCCCCCTCCAAGCCAAAGGAATATTCCTCCGGCCAGGGCTCCTGCCAGGTATCCTCCTGTAATGCAGGCGGCATAACATTGGGATTCTCAATTGAGGCAGTCCAACCCATATCATGCCTGGCATACTCCTGCTGGACTCTCTGGACCGGTGGTCGAGGTGGAGATATACTTTGATCCGGTGTTGGAGGGGGATGCATGGGCGTTGGCACCCTGGTGACTGGAGGTTCTGTGGAGGAGTCAAATGATGAGAGGGATTAGTACAGTCAGATATATATCCATGTGGGCATTCAATGTACATGCTAGGGCCTATCCACATTCTCATGTCAAACTCTATAACATGCATGTGCACATTGAGATTTGTGATATGATGGGTTTTAATATGCAAAGTATACATGTATGTGCTTCATACAATAGTTCTGTGTACATGTCAGTGATGGAGAAAATGTGTTCTTTAAGTGACACTATGGTTGTGATGACTATAGTGTCCATTTACTGAAAAGTCTACATGTGGCTTGTGGCCTGTGTTACTCTGAGCCATGTTAGTATTTCACTATTTCACCTCATATCATGATTTTCAATGTGTTAAGTAGCATTAAATGGACATGCAACCCATATTTATTCTTTCATGATTCAGCTAGCCAAGCATGGAATTTTAAACAACTTTGTAATTTACTTCCATTAGCTAATTTGCTTCATTCTCTTGATATTCTTAGCTGAAAAGCATTTCTAGATAGGCTCATAAGCTGATGATTGGTGGCTGCACATCAATGCCTCGTGTGATTGCCTCACCCATGTGCATTGTTATTTAATAAACTAAGATTATGAAAATAATGATGAAAAATAGATAATAGAAGTAAATTGGGATCTTGTTGAAAACTGTATTCTCTATCTGAATAATGAAATAAAATTATTTGGGTTTCATGTCCCTTTAATGTTAAATCTCATTGTATATTTTGTTGTTAGTAAGCAAAATACCATGCTCATCATTGTGTACATGAATGTGTGACAATATAGGATGTTATAACTCAAATACATATAATACTGGTGTTTGGAATGTTACTCACCAGCATGCTGTGCTGATGTTGCAGCCCCTGAGTCACGAGCCCCTGGAAGTTCACGGACTGCTGTGATGCTCAGGGACCTACGAATCAGCTCCTGCCACTCGTTGTATTCCGCCTCATAGTGAGGCCCACCTCCTGTTGCCCTCTGGGACATTGCTTCCTGGCCCATCTTCTCCTTGACTCTCCTTTTACAATCATTCCATCTCTTCTTTAGGCCATCCACATTCCTCCTCTGTTGGGACACACCATTGACGGCCTCCACCACCTTCTGCCAAGCATCTTTACGCCTACGGGCAACTCCTTTGCCCTTCTCTTGTCCAAAGAGGGCATTATGGTTCTCCAGGACAGCCTGGACTAGAGCAAGGTTTTCTGCAAAACTGAAGTTAGGACACCTCATACGCTCCTCGTCCTGGGCCGCCTGGCTCCCTCCCTGGGATGTCCCTGGTGTGGGTTCCTCCCTATCCTCTCCCTGCTCCCCCCTTCTATCCCCATGTGCACCCTCTATCCCTCTTCTAAGTGTGCCTGGCCTTGGGGCAACCCCACTCCCATCCTCCCTTCTGGCTCTCCCTCTCCCCACTCCGCTCACTCCCTGACGGGGACCCTGCTGCTCCTCCTGTCCATAATCCTCTCCCTGCAACTCCCCTTCCCTCCTCCCCCCAGCCCTAGCTCTCCCTGACATCCTCACACTACACACACTCACACACTCACACTCACTCCCACTTCAATCACACACAATCACAACCAGACACTCAGCCTTTCAAACTGTAAAAGATAAATAAAATGTGTAAGGTGTTATAAAAAAAAAAGTGTTGTGTATTTTGTATATGTGTGTATGCAAAATGTGTGCAATATGTAAAAAAGTGACAGTAAATGTACAAGCTTATCAAATCCTCCAAATCCGACCTAACTAAATATTATGCAATGCGCCTCTCTCTCTACTCTAACGACTTTCTCCTACTCACTGTAGTGTGCTGTAGCTCCAAGAACCAACCAAACACACTAAAGAAAATGGCGGCTGCGCAGGGGTTTAAGTCTGAATTTTGAATCTCGTCATTATGTGGCGCATCTCTTAGAACTGGCGTTATTTTTTACGAGTCGTAGGCTAATTTGCATAAAACTACACTTTATTGAGACTTTACGTGAACAAAATACAGGCGCAAGTACTTGCGACGACTAAAATGTGTATTTGCGCACATTTTGCCTGCTCGCCGGTTTTTCCTACTTACGCCAGTTTAGCATCTGACGGCGCAGAATATTGGATAGCTAGAGTTGCGAGCTGAAACTGCGGGCGACGAGGGTTACCTCGCTTGCGCCGCAAACTACGATCTATATCGGATCGTGCCCCTGGAAAGATGGATTGCTCAGAGTTTGTATTTGACGTATGAAATCAATAAACCTTTTTGAAAAAAGTCAGAAGCCACACTCAACAACAATTCCCCCGTATAAGTGTAACATCATTCTTAGTATAGCTACAAACCTTCTGAAGAAAATTTGCAAGAAGCAACTGACAAACAGAGGCATGATGGAAAAAAGGGTGGAAAAGGTGGAAAGTAAAGACAGAAAACCCTCACCAAAAGTTGTTACCCCAGCTAAAGGATAGGAACAGACTGAAGATCTGCTGTTTAGTCCTCGGCTGTATCCAAAAAGCCTAACATACATTTGGAAACTGTTTGCTTTCTACCTCCCTAGCTGCTTAATGCTATCCATAGTCACAGCACTGATGCGAAAAGAGTGTGAGACTTTCCAACTACGATCATAGCCTACCCTACTAGTAGGGGGGAAAAGGAAAAGCGTTAGCATCAGCTCTGGGGTAAGCTTCCATAACTCCCCCCCTTAAATCGGGACATTGCATCAGCAATTAAATTGCTGACCCCAGGCACGTGGTACGAACTAGGTAGGGAAGCAACATTGCAGAAGATGCTAGTAAAATTGTTAATTGAGACAACAAAATGGATATTATTGCCCAAAAAGACCATGGAGTGATGGTGCAGTGCCTCACCCCAAAACTCGATACCTGCCACAATGGAGAAAGCTCTAATAGAGTTAGATTCCTAGTATAGCCCAGATCAACCCACACCCTGGGCCACGGCTCCATGCTCCAAGCTTCATTCAAGTATGTCCCATAGCACCATGATGAACCTTATCCTGTGGTAGCCTACATTGCATCATAACAGAATCAATCTTCATCCCAAGAAATGTCAAACATGTACAGGGCCCCTTTGTCCTATTCCCTGCGAGAGGCACCCCAAACTCCTGCAACAAACACCATATTACAAAAATCAAATTTGCACATTTTGGACTACCAGGAGATCCCACCAAAAGAAAATTATCAGGGTAATGCACTAAACAACCCCCCCCCCCCTCTGATACACTGTGTAGTGCAAAAATTAGCTGAACTTCTCAATATATGCACAGGACACCAAGCAGCCCATGGGTAGGCTCTTATATACATAGCACTGACCCTCAAATTTGCCACCCATCTGGTCTAAAGAAGACTTGTGAATAGACCACAAATGGATTCAATATCTAGGTTCACCATCAACTCACCCTTCCCAGCCTTTCTCACTAGCTGCAAAAAACAGTAAAGGGATTGTTAGTGTACTGTGCTCTTTGCCTGGTTAATAGCATCATTGACCATCCTGCCTCTAAAATAAGAAAGGTGCTGTATCAAGCAAAGCTTACCGGGGAAATGACCACACCAGGAATCAGGTATTCCTTAAAGGGACCTGCTATGGGCCCCAGGAACACCTCTGGAAACTGCTGCACAGATTTGAAATTGCAATGCATAGAATAACCTATAACTATGGAGTAGATTCTTACGACCCCTGCTTCTTAACGTACGTTTCAGGCGAGCCTGAAACAATGGTGGTAGGAAGCAGCATCCCCTGCTTAATAAATCTACCCCAATGTCCTTAACTGGGATCCTAAACACATCCCTAACCCAGTCAGCAGTAAGCCTAATCTTGAGAAACATTAAGGGCTTTTGCTCCCCCTTTATCTGCAGATTGTTACCTCTTCCTTTTGCAGTTGACCCACGTGTGTGCTCCCCCACAGTACCTACATACATGGCAAAAGAGGCAACTTGCTCCCCTGTCACACACCTTATCTTGAAACCTCCAGCACTCACGTTCCCTCCTCCTTGGCCTGGGGGCAGAGGTTGAACCACTCCCTGCCTGCCTGGCTACCCAAGGGTCGGGAAGACAAGTGCTCCATGCCAGCCATTTTCCTCTTAACCCCCATGTCCTACTACCTCCATGCACCCTCACAGAAACTTCTTTGTATCATGTCTATAGTGCCCATATTTTTAAGCACCTGCACGGCCTGTGAGGGAAACATCTCAAGATAACAGGATGCTAAGAAATGGAAGCAACACCACAACTTCTCAAATGTGTTAGGGTGCCAGACCCTCTTGGAGCCAGTTCCATCCTCTGCCTGCTCTTTCACTCTATATGCCTCCACTGAAAGTTCAAAAACATTAAGGTATTTGGTCTCCTGTATTTTCCTAATCACTTTAGCCTTCAGGTGGGAATGAAGACAATTTACCACTTGAAGATACATATCACCCTGAATGGCAACTCTCCTTTCATCCAGCAGTGAAGATGTGCTTAACCTCCCTGACACTGGCTCAGGCAATCCTACCACTACTCCACCTGATACCCCTGCAGGCAACCCTACCACAGATGTATTTTTACCAAAAACATCTTTGGCGGACACAAACTTCTTAATCCCTCTGAACATTTTACATTGGTCCTTGCCGACTAAGCCTAAAGCTCCACCAGTACCGTCCTCAGTGTCACTTGATGAGGAAATGTAATGTGTGGCTGCAGAAAGGGTATGCAGCTCAATGGCCCTTTACGATCCAGGCACTTCCACACTGACTTCAAAGGCTGTAGGCCCTCCTTGCACTGGTAAAGGCGGTGTCTTTTGTGGTGAAGCTCCTTCTGCAGACACATGCCCCAGATGAAGCCTCAGCTGGTGCATTGCTCTGGAATCTGTTGGGACCCAGAAGAAGAGACGGAAGAACCAGGGGTAAAAAATGGCAAGCCAAAATGCCCCCTCCAAGAAATAGGGACCAGTGCATCTCCACGCAGACCCTTAAATTCACCAGCTGCACGCATACCATACTGAACTCCCAATTCACTCACCATCACAACTGCTACATCATCCATTATTTCCCTATTGGACCTAGTGTCTTCAGTACCACTCCTCCTTAAGTCCAAGTCCTGCTCCATATCATCAGACTCACCATCCCTCAAATCAGGTCACAACCTCACTATTGCCCTAATAGTGCCCATAGCTACTGATT
The DNA here is from genome assembly GCF_027579735.1 of Bombina bombina. Taxonomy (NCBI): domain Eukaryota; kingdom Metazoa; phylum Chordata; class Amphibia; order Anura; family Bombinatoridae; genus Bombina; species Bombina bombina. Next base: position 78,135,795 of record NC_069509.1, read on the forward strand.
GCTTGCGCAAACCTGGTATGGCCCACTGAGCAAAGGGGTTAGTAGAGATATGTCCTTCCACTCCTGAAGCTTCCAACCTACCTCCTACAGGGCTCTTCTCAGCTGCCTTCTGTGCCTGCCTCCCGGCCCTGCCTTCTTCAACTGCAGCTCCGTGTGGGCCTCACACAACCTCTTATAGGTAGGAGATGCCAAAAGGGTCAGGGCCAGATGCCATCATGTGGAACAAAAAGCACCCACAAGGAACCTAACCAAATCAATAACCACTGAGAGGGCAGCTGGGGGAAGGATCATAGAATAAATTGGCCCAGACACAAGCCTGACACCATGGGAAACCAGACTGGGTAATCTTGCCCTTCTAGGCCCCACCATGGGGCAGTCAAGTGATAAGGTAGCAGGTTAAGTTGAGGGGCTTGGTGGTTGGGGTGTAATGAAAAAAGAGGCTTGCTACAAATAATTAGGCTTGCATAGGGGTGTGCCGGCTAGAGGGTCTTTCAAGGGGTTGTCCCCCAGAGGCTCACCTGGGAAAGCAGTAGTGGCAAGAGGACGGACCGAGTGCACGTCCATGCCAAAAATGGAAAGGGGAAGAACCCTAGCCCGAGGGATTGAAGAAATACGTTTCTCCGACTCAGATACACTTATCCTGCTCCTTCCAAATGTTGTTGACCCGCCAGACCCATGAACACCTTCACGAAAATTCAGAGGGAAACAACGAGAATGATTCATCACAGCAAATTCTTGAGCTCACCAGATATGAAGAAAGAAAACACTTCCTGCACCAGGCTTTGCCAATAATGTTTCTGGCACTGTTACTTACTCAGGGCCTTAAATCTTAGGATCCTTCCAGGTTAATATCACCCTATACTACATTTTGTTAATTGATAAAATTGAACTATTAACATTCCTTTTTTTTTAAAGCATTCTTTGTTTACAGCATTTTTTCACACCTGCCTACAACTTTTGCACAGTACTGGATATATACAGCCAAATGCTGTAACTAACTCTTCCCTTTTTGCTTTAAATCGAGCTGTGTGCTTGCAAGAGAGTGCCAGACTTTGTTGTGTTAATATTTTTGTTCTGTAATTTCCCTTATGGGCTTTGCATCCAGGCTGGTCTGGGGTTAACTGTCTGAGTTGCTGGGAGCTGTGCAGCTGTCTATGAGTGCTGGTGAGTTCACAGGGCTATACATTTTGCAGTGACACAGGATGTTTACCCAGTCCAGTTTAAGAGTACAGTCCATTTCTGTGTTTTATATATACACACACAGTATATATATATATATATATATATATATATATATATATATATATATATATATATATATATATATATATATATATATATATACTGTAAAATTAAGTGCCCTAATATTAACATTTATTTATAAAATACTGGGTTGTTCCACTAATATTTACATTTCTGTGTAAAAGTCTGTACAATGTGACCAGTTTTAAAAAATTATATATAAATTAACAATGTTCAGATTAGATTACAAAGACATCTGCTATGGTTTTAGGTCCTTTTTAATTGAATGAATAAAATGTGATTTTTTTTCTTATTCATCACTGTGCGGATACATATGCCACTAAGCTAAATGATGCTTTGAACTACAGTTCAGAAGGACTTCTTTTCTGCATTTATACATTTATTTCAACTCAGCTTGTCTGCCTTATGTGAGATCTGATACTTTCACTGCTGTGTTCCCCCATTGTAACAAATAATTTAATTAGTATTTTATATATATATAGTATATTAGTATTAATGGGACACTAGTTATGAAACTGTTTTGGGTCACACAATTAACGATATAATGCTGATCACATAGTACAAAGGGCTGATGATTAAAAACCTCTCCAGCATGGAAAGAAATAAATGTAGACATCTCTCCTTCTCATCCAGAACTATGCACACTGAGATAAACAGATCTCAAACTAAAATTTGCCTTTCGAGAATTCTTCGATGGACCTCACAGTACTAATGAAACTTCACCAGACCAGAGAGATTTATATCATCGTGTCCAGAATGAGATGTACGATGATATTGTGCAGATCAGGAACTCAAGATCTTCACAAATTACCTGTTTCCTAAACAAAGATCAGAACACTTATGGGTCTAAATTACAGTTAGAGCATTCAAATAGCGTTTATGCAGAGTCGTAAATTGCGCTGGCGAGATTTTGCTATCGCAATCCTTGTGCATGGCATTTTTTGTCATGGGATTACAAGTTGAAAGTAGAAGCAATGCTTGCTCGCGCCATTTATGGGTTAGCGTATATTATCGAGAGGATATACTGCAATATTGTGTTTGTGCTACACTACTTATACGCTCAAAAGCCTGCTTGTTGTGTGACATCATTAAAGAGACAGTCTACAACAGAATTTTTATTGTATCTAAGCCTCTGCAGACTGCCCCTTTATTTTAGTTCTTTTGACAGATTTGTATTTTAGCCCATCAGTGCTAACTCCTAGGTAACTCCACGGGCATGAGCACAAAGTTATCTATATGGCACACAGGAACTAACGCCCTCTAGTTGTGAAAAACTGTCAAATGCATTCAGATAAGAGGCAGCCTTCAAGGGCTTATAAATGAGCATATGAGCCTACCTTGGTTTAGCAAAATTGATTATAAAAGTAAATTGGAAAGTTGTTTAAAATTACATGCCCTATCTGAATCATGAAAGTTTATTTTTGACTTGACTGTCTCTTTAATTGAGGGGATACAAACTTGTTTTTTTAATTAAAACAGACTAATTAATTAATTAAAATGGTGACAACCATGAATGTGTTGGAAAACTATTTAGAACAACTGCATATTAACACATCTACCATGTGCAAATGCAGATACAAAATTGAATTATAGAGTCAGTACAAGAAAGGACAATGGTCACTTTAATTCGATTTACATCTTTAGCACAGTTTACAATGATCACTGGAGTGCGCCTAGGGTTGAAACCTTGGCCATGGTTTTATAGACGCTTACGACTTATACATGCTGCAGGGTGTGCAGAGGGGAACAGGAATAGTGATCTCCAACGTCAATATATGTGTGCTGTCCTGGGGTGCAATGCATTTTACCATATGTACACCCTGAAACATTAGTAACTCAGAACTACGGTGCTCTGACAAAATGCAGAAAGACATTTGGCAGAAGGACATTTGGCAGATGGACATTTGGCCGACGGACATTTGGCTGACAGACAGAAAGCTAAAGAATGTTCCGATTTCGGCCGAGGGCAGATACGTTCCAGAGTGCTCTCTTCTAATCAGAGCCTCGGGCGCCGCAACTGCCTCTGGGAACCTTACCATGGGTCCCAGGCCGCACGTTTTGTAATTCTCTGTCTGGGAAACTATCTATCTATCAAATCTATCTATTTATCTATCAAATCTATCTATCGTATCTATCAAATGTGTCTATTGCATCTATTGATCTATCTATCTAATCTATGTATCTATCTATCTATCTATCTATCTATCAAATCTATCTATCTCGTGGCCGGACTGTTATGTGACAGCCACTTGTGTTTCGGCCAAATGTCCGTCGGCCAAATGTCCGTCGGCCAAGTGTCCGTCGGCTAAAAGTCCGGCCACGCAGAACTACTATATAAACTACTGAAACCAGTACACTGAGCATGTTGGAGACTACTATATAAAGGTGTGCGCGCATTATGATTACGTGTTAAACATGGCGGAGGCATTATGTACTTTGCAAACAACTGTTTAGACAGCAATTACATGGGCTATACTTTAGAATAATTTAATTACATTGTGAATGCGAATATTACAAAATTAACATCAATAAAATGCGGAAATAGCTTCATGCACACATGAAAAAAAAATTTTTACATCACATTTAGAGAGATTTCTTTCGAGCTTGTGGACAATGTTCTAAATATATTCACAGTGTGCGCACACAAATACGTTTTATGTAATCAACGTGCTAATCTGTACTCTTACATTTGCTAAATAGCACAAATAAGTAACCTCTATGTAAATACATAGGGGCATATGTATCAAGCTCCGAATGGAGCTTGATGCCCCGTGTTTCTGACGAGCCTGCAGACTCGCCAAAAACCGCAGTTATGAAGCAGCGGTCACAAAGACCGCTGCTCCATAACCTGTCCGCCTGCTCTGAGCAGGCGGACAGACATCGCCGGAAATCAACCCGATCGAGTACGATCGGGTTGATTGACACCCCCCTGCTGGCAGCCTATTGGCCGCGAGTCTGCAGGGGGCGGCGTTGCACCAGCAGCTCTTGTGAGCTGCTGGTGCAATGATGAATACGGTGAGTGTATTGCTCGCCGTATTCAGCGAGGTCTGGCGGACCTGATCCGCAGTGTCGGATCAGGTCCGCCAGACCTTGATAACTATGGGCCATAGGCTACTACTTGGACAGATGTGTTTAAAGGGTCAGTTTACTAGAATAATTACACACATCCTACTATAAATTTTTATTTAGTACTATTACATTGAATTGGATTATTTAAATATTTAAACATTATCATAGTGTTATGAATTACTAAAAATATTTTATTTAAATTGCTAGATATAGCCAAATATTTTTCTTTTATTAAGAAATAGATATACACTGCTGCTGCTAAAAAACAAACTGCATACACTGTACCTTAAAGGGACACTGAACCCAAATTTTTAATTTTGTGATTCAGATAGAGCATGGCATTTTAAGCATCTTTCTAATTTACTCCTATTATCAATTTTTCTTAGTTCTCTTGCTATCTTTATTTGAAAAATAATGCATCCAAGATTTTTTTTTGGTTCAAAACTCTCGACAGCACTTTTTTATTGGTGGACGAATTTATCCACCAATCAGCAAGAACAACCCAGGTTGTTCACCAAAAATGGGCCGGCATCAAAACTTACATTCTTGCATTTCAAATAAAGATACCAAGATAATGAAGAAAATTTGATAATAGGAGTAAATTAGAAAGTTGCTTAAAATTTCATGCTCTATCTGAATCACAAAAGAAAAAATTTGAGTTCAGTGTCCCTTTAAGTTATTGTCATTAAAAATGTACCATTATTATAAGCAAATAAAGACACATATGTATTACCATTTGGATTTTTTTTTTTTTACATATTTGTAGCACTGGCATATTTTAATTAGTACTCCAGAAAATAAGGTTACACGACAGGAGTCCAAAGGGAGTGTTGTGAGTTTTGCCACCTCCAAAACCAACGCAATAATGCTGTGTCCATTCAGTTCTGCAAAATGCCCTATTTCCACTCCTAGACCTTACTGTTAACATCAACTAGGCCTCTGCTAGAATCATTGGATGTAAGGATATCTCAAGATAGTCCCAATAATGCTAGTGATCATGAATTCATTAACTATATTTTTTCCCCTGATTTTTGATGTGGTTGGTAATCGTTTATAGTTCTTATCTTGTGGTTTTATAATCCATAAGCGACATTTGTACGGAGCGTTTTGTTGTCTTCACTAATAAAGTCAGTCTATAGGTATCTCACATATGTATAATGTAATACAATTCATTTTCAATTCTAACTGTACCAAAATTTTCAACCAATCACAATTTTTTAAACAAAACACGTCAACCATAATTCAATGCAAAATTTATTTTCAATACAAATACAATTATCATCCGTATTAACAGCCAATGAGAAGTTATAAAACATTTTACTAATTGCATCACAAAGAAATATAAATTGGCCACTTCCTCAAATCCCTTTAGTCTTCAAAAATATTGCTATGGTGGCATCACGCTTTACCCTGTAAGAAAATGAATTGCTTGTGGCCGCCTTTATCGCCACAATATATCTACCTAATGGAATCGCGAAAAAGGGAGAAGAACCCACATTAAAGGGATGTCATGCCAAGTGACATCACAGATATTATCAAGTTGGTTTTAAAGAAGAAAAAAACAATTAGGCAAATTTAAAAAACTAAAAGCTAAGAAAATAATTGGAAAAATTTGGCGACCAAAATTTAAAAAGTTAAGCAGCAAAAAAAAAAAATGCACATTAAAAATAAATTTAAAAGTACAGTTACACTCATAATAAAAATATCTAATAAACATTATTTAAAAATATTTTAATGTTTGCGCAAGCAGGCGGCTGTGATTTTATTTTGTCTAAAACGAGGCTCTATTAAAGTCTATGTGGGAATACGATCCTTCGTTCACAACTTTGCAAAAACTTTTTATCTGCGCAAATTTGCGACCGCAAGAGCAGAAAAGTTTAATTGCGACCTGTAATATGTGCGCAACTGGCCAAGCAATGGTAAAGAAAGTTGAGTGCAGATAAAGCCCTTGTGGAAAAAATTGCGCTCTACTCTAGCCCTGAGTTAGTGAATTCACCCTCCTTGGGTCATCTGCCTGGATACTAAGCTCAGATAAACATATCCACCAAAAATCAGCACTTACAGGATTTTGTCAACCAAACAATCAACGTTTTATTTGACGTTTCAGAGATTACATATCCCCTTCTTCAGAATGTGACAGTCACACTGCGAGGCCTAAGGTTTCTATTACCTTTATATGCCTTGGTGCTCTGAATCCGCAGCACTCGTCTTAGCGCAACAACATTGGGTGATTTTCCGCAAGGAACATACACAACCCCTGATTAGCTCATCAGCTGTGTTCATATTGCCAGTCTAGAGCTCACTTTTACTGTATGTTTAACATGATAGATAGATAGATAGATGGATAGATAGATAGATAGATGGATAGACAGACAGAAAGATAGATAGATAGATAGATAGATAGATAGATAGACAGACAGATAAATTAGGAAATAAAATTATAATTTGTGTGTTTAATACTCATACATGCAGTATATATGTAGCCTCATGTGTTAGGAAGTTGGCCATCACTGATTTATGCTGTGAAATAAAATACACAAACATACAATAAAAAAGCAAAAGACTTAAAATATTAAAAAAATAAAATTTTTATATATATATTTATAGTTTAAATAAATATAGAAAAATGACTATACACAGTCTTACAAAAATATAAACACATGTGCAATAATAATAATTATATATATATATATATATATATATATATACATACAGTATAACCAATTGATTATTAAAGGGACACTAAACCCACATTTTTCTTCATGATTCAGATAGAGCATGCAATTTTAAGCAACTTTCTAATTTACTCCTATTATCATTTTTTCTTCGTTCACTTGCTATCTTTATTTGAAAAGCAGGAATGTAAAGCTTAGGAGCCGGACCATTTTTGGTTCAGAACCTGAGTACCGATTGCTGATTGGTGGCTAAATGTAGCAACCAATAAGCAAACACTGTCCAGGGTGATATACTTAAATTGGGTCAGCTCCTAAGCTTACATTCCTGCTTTTAAAATAAAGATAGCAAGTGAGCGAAGAAAATCGATAATAGAAGTAAATTAGAAAGTTGCTTAAAATTGCATACTCTATCTGAATCATGAAAGAAAAAAAAAATTCGGTTTAATATCCCTTTAATACACCTTCAGCAATGTGCTTCCCTGATCTTTGCTGATGACACCATATACGACTTAAATATTTGTAACTTTACATATGATATCCTATCTTGGCTTAGAAACATCACTGGTCACCTGACATATGACATCAGAAACAATATTGAAATATCAGTGCAAAGTGCAACATCAAACTGAAAATAGTCGTAATTATCACCAGAACTGTGCTAATGAATGACAAAATCTGCTATCACAGTAACCTGTTCATTTTACTATTCAGTCTTGCTTCTATTTTAATTTGTAAGTGGGATATTACCTTGGAGGATACCTGCACATTATGGTCTAGATTACAAGTGGAGCACAAACATATTAGCGCTATTGTGTGTTAACATCGCTAGAACATATTCAACAGCGCTTTTATTTTTGTGCTCACTAACATGTGCATGTTGATAGTCCGGGTGTGCTAAGTCACACAATAAACTTCTATGGAAACTTTCAGTAAAATTCTTGTTGAATACCGCTAAGCCAATGGTGCTCTAAGCTGATAGCTTGAAAGTAATCTTCATGTAGTTCTGACTGTGCTTTACTATTAATAATAATGGTTTACTTCAGGTCTCAAAGCCACTAATTTTACAGTGGATTGAGCTTAAAGGGACATTGAACACTTTGGGATGATAATATAAAATTATAAATCATATATATAGTAAAAACTTTGCAATATACTTACATTATTTATTTTGTTCCCTTCTCCTGTAATTCCATTCTGAAATTGTGTGCATTTAAGTTCCTGATAGAAATGGAAGTGCAGAACACTGTTATATTCCACACAGTCATTGGCTGCACACTCTAGTGACCTATTTATAACTGACCCTAATTGGCCACAGCAGAGAAAGCAACCTAAGTTACAACATGGCAGCTCCCATTGTTTTATAGACACTAAAACTTTACACTTATTTTGTCAATATTTAAACAGCTCACGAAACTTTAAAGAATACATCTACATGTTATTCTTAAACTAATCTTTTCTTTGAATGCATCATTTTACTTAGAATTTATTTAGTGTTTCATGTCCCTTTAAGTGCAACATGAAACCCCCAAAAATGTATTTCATAATTCAGATAGCGCATAAGATTTTAAACAACTTTCCAATTTACTTCTATTATCAACTTTGCTTAGATCTTTTGGTATGCTTTGTTGAAAAGAATACTTAGGTAGGTTCAGGAGCTGGTCGCAAGCTGCTGATTGTTAGATACACATATATACCTCTTATTATTGGCTTACTGATGAGTTCAGTTAGCTCCCAACAGTCCATTGCTGTTTCTTCAATAAATAATACCAAGCGAATGAAGCAAAATTGATAAGTAAATTGGAAAGTTAAACACATACAGAGAGAAGCGAACTCACAGCTCAATACCATTATTAGCCTGTTCTATGGCGATTTACCACCTGGGTGCAGCTTCTTTTAGCCCAGTAATGCTTTTCCCAGAGTAGAACTTTCCTGTAGTATATCAGTCTGATCCCGCCTATTAAGGTCAGCCCAGCGCCGAAATACCAGGCAATTCCTCTCTGAACAAGGAACACAGCAACCCCAGACGATCGTTTCGGCCTTCATTGGGCCTAGTCAGTGAGGTGTAGCCATATTCCTCTAAGCACACTGAGCAAGGAGTCCATGACTGGTTGCCCCTTTTTTTCCATAGAGAGACTAAATACACACGGAGAGAAATGCACTCACAGGAACAAACAACCGGCTCAATTCAATTGTTAGCCTGTTTTATGGTGATTTACCACCTGGGTGCAGCTTTTTAGCCCAGTAATGCTTTTCACAGAGTAGAACTTTCCTGTAGTATATCAATCTGATCCCGCCTATTAAGGGTAGCCCAGGCAATTCCCTTCGGAACAAGAAACACAGCAACCCCAGATGATCGTTTATGCCTTCATTGGGCCTCGGCAGTGAGATGAAGCCACATTCCTCTAAGCACACTAAGCAAGGAGTCCACGTTTGCCCCTTTTCCCTTAGGGAGACTAAATACATACAGAGAGAAGCGCACTCACAGGAACGAACAACACGCTCAAGACCATTGTTAGCCTATTCTGTGGTGATTTACCACCTGGGTGCAGCTTCTTTTTAGCCCAGTGATGCTTTTCCCAGAGAAAATGGGAAAGTTGTTTAAAATTGAATGCTCTATCTGACTCATGAAAGAAAAATTTTGGGTTTCATATCCCTTTAACTGACCACATATGATCGCATATCACTCCCTGCACAATCCATAGGACTTGCTAAAAAAGTTTCTGCCCCCTTTAAGATCCTCTGCTTAAAATCTTTAACAATCAATTTGTAAAATCAAATTGTGCATTATTCTTATCACGAGATTGAGCACAAGATAATGTACCCTGCGCTAACACTTTCATCTCCATCTCCCTTTCATAGTGTGAATATACTGATATAATTCTTTGTTTTGCTTTTCCCACCTTCAGAAAGATTTCTGTGGATGTACATGTATGTAAGACTATGCTGAAGATAAATTAATATAAATATAAGCCTGCTAGATTGACCTTCTGGTGAGTCATGCTACAGAAAAGAATGTACGGACTAATACAAGTGTGTACAGAGGCAGCATTAATAATAGTGTTAATAATCGCTCTGCTGAATGCTTTCTTAGAAATGACAATGTCCTTTCAAGGGTTGAAAGGGAAATCTAGTTATAGGGGGTGTAATATGGGTGGTTGTAAAATTGAACCTTTGGTAGACAATACACCTGTCCTGCAAGTCAAAGTTGTTTGTTTTTTACATTTTTCTTAAAGGAATAGTCTAGTAAAAAAAACCTTTCATGATTCAGATAGAGCATGTTATTTTAAGCAACGTTCTAATTTACTCCTATAATGAATTTGTCTTCGTTCTTTTGGTATCTTTATTTGAATGTAAGTCTAGGAGCCGGGCCATTTTTGGTTCAGCACCTGGGTAGCATTTGCTGATTGGTGGCTATATTTAGCCACCAATCAGAAAGTGCTACCCAGGTTCTGAACCAAAAGTGGGCTGGCTCCTATGCTTACATTCTTGCTTTTTTAAATAAACATACCAAGAGAACGAAGCAAAATTGATAATATGAGTAACTTAGAAAGTTGCTTAAAATTGCATGCTCTATCTGAATCGTGAAAGTTTAATTTTGACTAGACTATTCATTTAATAACCATTGTTATAGATATGTAAATATGTAGATATGTAGATAGATAGATAGATAGATAGATAGATATGTAGATATATATGTAGATATGTAGATAGATATGTAGATAGATAGATAGAAATGTAGATATGTAGATAGGTAGATAGATATTGCTGTTCTGAAGCTGAGTGTAACTATATGCTACACAAAATAGATAGATAGATATGTAGATAGACAGATATGTAGGTAGATAGGTAGATAGATATGTAGACAGATATGTAGATATGTAGATAGATATGTAGAAATTTAAATAGAAATGTAGATATGTAGATAAATATGTAGATAGATAGATAGATGATAGATAGATAGATAGAAATGTAGATAGATAGATAGATAATATATAATAGCATATTGCTGTTCTGAAGCTGAGTTTAACTTTATGCTACACATGATAGATAGATAGATAGATAGATAGATACAAATAGTTCCAGGCTAACAGGAAAAGGGCTTCACAAACCTTCACCAACCTCTGAGTCCACAAAAGAGGAAAAACACACCGGTCAATAAGCTAAAACAGGAACTTTATTGGAGTGTTAAAAACAAAAATAGAGACAAAGCTCCATTAAAACAGGGAAAAGGCTACAGCGTGACTGACTGCAGACATGTTTCGCGTGTGGCTACACGCTTGTTCACTTGAGCAGTGAACAAGCGTGTAGCCACACGCGAAACATGTCTGCAGTCAGTCACGCTGTAGCCTTTTCCCTGTTTTAATGGAGCTTTGTCTCTATTTTTGTTTTTAACACTCCAATAAAGTTCCTGTTTTAGCTTATTGACCGGTGTGTTTTTCCTCTTTTGTGGACTCAGAGGTTGGTGAAGGTTTGTGAAGCCGTTTTCCTGTTAGCCTGGAACTATTTGTTTTTGCACACTGTCACAGAATACGCCGGAAGCGGAGGCGTTAGGACCAGAGCTCCAGGAAGTATCACCGGACGAGGGACATGTGCCTACGCTGAAGCGAACGCAACCTGAAGGCACGGATCCCTGGAAGTGGTAAGCGCCAACCTCCTCTATTCTCTTTTGTAGATAGATAGTGTGATGAGAGCAGGATGTGATGTCACTAGTATGTGGGCGGGGCTTAGGTCCGGTGTCTGTGTCGCAGTTAGTTTAGTACAATCAACCTAACTAGATGTGTATTATTATGCTCTGCAATAAAATAGCGTTGTACCATCATTGCTGTGTCCTGCATATGTCCTGCATCTCATGACATGGTGTCAGAAGTTCTGGACTACGCTTCTGTTCCTGATCGATTGCAATGTCAAAGTTTACCCCACCTGAGCCTTTTGACTTTTCTCAGCCTGCAGCTTGGCCCACATGGCGTCAGCGGTTTCAGCGCTTCAGGATTGCATCCAAACTGAACAAGGAGAGTGGTGAAGTACAAGTTAATTCTCTTTTATACTCCATGGGGAAAGATGTAGAGCCAGTGTTCAATGCTTTTACTTTCCAAGAAGGGGAAGAAGTTAACTTTGATATAGTTATGGATAAACTCAGTGCCCACTTTGTGCCCAAAAGAAATGTGATTCATGAGAGAGCTTGTTTTCACAAACGTAATCAGCGTGTGGGAGAATCTGTGGAGTCATTTGTGCGCAGCCTGTATGAATTAGCTGAATTCTGTGAGTTTGGTGTTGCTAAAGAAGAGCAAATCAGAGACAGAATAGTTATTGGAATTGCAGATGCTGAAGTCTCCCTGAAGCTGCAGTTAGAGCCTGATTTAACGTTAGACGGGGCTATTAGGATGGCCCGCCAGAGTGAACTGGTGAAAAAGCAAAGTGCTGATCTGAGGTCTGAGAGCATTGTGGATGAAGTGCAACAGTCTAGGAAAATTACTAGTGAAAGGCACAGTGTGAGCGGTAGGTCTAAAGTACTGGAAAGGCCTAGAAGTGGATGGGCGCAAAATGGCCGATGCACGCAGTGCTACCGGGCTCATGATCAGAGTGCTATATGCCCGGCCAGAGATAAAAGATGCAGAAAATGTAACAGAATAGGCCATTTTGAAGTGGTGTGTAAAACTGAATACATTAAGGAGATGCAGGTGGACAGTGACCAGGAGGGTCAGGAAGTGTCTTTTGTGGGGTCTGTTGTGGAACGGACAAGCTCAGAGGAAGATTGGAAAGTTACTTTTACTGTAATGGGAGCCAAAGTTGATTTTAAGATTGACACAGGAGCAGATATCACTGTAATGTCTTTTGCTGAATTTATGAAACTGCCTCGACAGCCCCAGCTGGCGAGGGTTACTACAAATGTCCATAGTCCTGGTGGCCGCATTGATTGTGTGGGGAAATTTCTTGCCAGCTGTGAGTACAAACAGAGGAAGTTCACCATGTGGGTGCATGTGATCCGAGGTCAGTGTGTTAACAGTTTATTGAGCAGAAAAGCAGCCTGTGACTTGGGCCTCGTGGCCAGAGTGAATGAGATCTCTGAAGATATGTTTGGCGAGTTGGGCCTATTGAACTGCAAACCTGTCCATATAGCACTTAAAAGTGACGCAGTCCCATACAGTATTTCTACTCCTCGTAGAATTCCATTCCCGCTCATGCCTCAAGTGGAGAAAGAGCTCATGCGCATGAAGTCTATGGGGGTTATTGAAGAGGTTGTTGAAGCAACTGATTGGTGTGCCCCCATTGTTCCAGTTGCAAAGAAAAACAGAAAGGTGCGCATCTGTGTGGACCTGAAAAGGTTGAATGAGGCAGTGAAGAGGGAGAGATTTGTGCTGCCGACATTGAATGATATAGCCCCGAAGTTGGCTGGGGCGAAGTTCTTTTCCACATTAGACGCTTCTAGCGGCTTTTGGCAGATCCCCCTGGATCCAAAGTGCCCCAAACTGACTACCTTTATCACACCGGTAGGTCGGTTCTGCTTCTGCAGACTCCCCTTTGGGATATCCTCCGCTCCTGAAATCTTTCAAAGGGAAATGAGTTCTCTCCTGAGTGGCCACTTGGGCACAGCGGTCGTCATGGACGACATTCTAGTGTATGGGTCTACAGTGGAGGAGCATGATCAGCGTTTGAGTTGTGTTCTGCAGGCTATCAAAGAGTCTGGGCTGAAGCTGAATAAAGAAAAATGTCATTTTAGGAAAACTGAATTATGCTACTTTGGGCATATCATCAACGGGGATGGCATCAAGCCGGACCCCGAGAAAATTCGGGCTATTGAACAGATGAAAAGCCCTTCTGATGTACATGAGCTGAGACAGATATTGGGCCTTGTAAATTACGTGGGCAAGTTTCTTCCAGATTTATCTACAGTTTTACACCCTATCACAGAGTTGCTTAAGAAAGATGTTGCCTGGGTCTGGGGACCCTCACAGGAAAAAGCGTTCCTGCATGCCAAGTCACTGCTGGGGTCTGCCCCAGTGCTGGGGTTCTACGACCCTTCAAAAAAGACTGTGGTTAGTGCTGATGCAAGCAGTTATGGGTTTGGGGCTGCACTCCTGCAGCTGAATGACAACAAACTACAGCCCATCGCCTACTGTTCCCGCACACTGACGGCTGCATAGTCAAAATACGCTCAAATTGAGAAAGAGTGCCTGACTGCAGTTTGGGCCTGTGAGCACTTTCAGCATTATCTAGTGGGTTTGGAGAAATTTAGTCTGGAAACTGACCACAAACCGCTAGTCCCTCTAATCAATTCTTATGACATTGACAAAACACCCTTGAGATGCCAGAGACTTTTAATGAGACTGCTCAGGTTCAATGTTCAGGCAGTGCATGTGCCGGGGAAACAACTGGTTGTGGCGGATACACTATCCAGGCTCCCGCTGGCTGCTGCTGAAGAATCCTCCACGGAATCGGATGTGAAAGTGTATGTTGATTCAGTTCTGGCCTCTAAGTCCATTTCTTCAAGGAAACTGGAAGAGATAAAGAAAGAGACATATTTGGACACAGATCTGCAAGAAGTTATAAGGTATATAAAAGATGGCTGGCCCGAGAGCCGGGCAGCCTGGATGTCTTTAAATGCTTACCAGCCAGAGAGGTCGCAGCTCACGGAGCTGGAGGGGTTGGTGCTGTTCCAAGACCGCATTGTAATTCCTGTCAGCATGAGGAAGGAGATGTTAAACAGGATTCACGATGGCCACTTAGGCATTACAAAGTGCAGAGAAAGGGCAGCTACAGCTGTGTGGTGGCCTGGGATCAGCTCCAACATTGCAAATCACGTGTCTAAATGTGCCTTTTGCCGGGAACGCCGGCCTACTCAGAGAAGGGAGCCCTTAATGTCTACTCCGCTGCCTGCGGGGCCGTGGCAGAAAATAGCTGCTGATTTGTGTGAACTGCACTGGAAAAAGTTTCTTGTTGTGATCGACTACTATTCCAGGTATTTGGAAATTGCACCCCTGAATGATATCACAAGTCAGGCCGTTATCATTCGCCTGAAGAGCTTGTTCGCCCGCTGGGGCATTCCAATGGAGCTGGTGAGTGATAATGGTATGCAGTTCGCTTCTACAGAGTTCAGTGCTTTCAGCAGGGAATATGATTTTGTACATTCCACGTCAAGTCCACATTATCCGCAGGCCAACGGAATGGCTGAAAGGGCAGTTCAAACAACAAAATTCATTCTAAAGCAATCTGAGCCGTACCTAGCCCTCTTGTCATACAGGGCGACGCCCATTCAAGCCACCGGGTTTAGCCCGGCACAGCTGATGCTAGGACGCCAGATTCGCACCACTTTACCCTCAGTGGGTGTCTTCAAGCCGCCTGGCCCTGTTCCTCGGGACGAAGTCCTTAGGAGGGATGAAGAGGCCAAAAAGGGTTATCGTTTCTTCTACGACAGGAGACATTCTGTCAGGCCTTTACAGGAACTGAAAGCGGGCCAAAGTGTCAGAATTAAACTGGATGATGAGAAGAAATGGAAGACGCCTGCTACGGTAGTGGGCCGCTCTCCAGAACCAAGGTCTTACACAGTCCTTACAGAGGGAGGGACGGTTACACGCCGTAACCGAAGACATCTTCAGCCTGTACCTGAGAGTCTAGAACCGGATACCTCAGTACCACCGCAGGTGGGATCCCCTGTTCTAAGGGAGGTGCCTTCCCCTCAGCAAGATCACAGCGGGGATATATCTTTGCCTCCAGCAGACTCTTGTTCACCATCTTCTGTATCAGAGGACAGTTCATGCAAAGTTACATCAAGCGGAAGAGTGGTGAAACTTCCGGCCCGATACAGGGACTGACTTTAGCTAGAACAGTGACCGGAAGTATGGGCAGAATAATCCCATGGTCACTGTGGACTAGGGTAGTCTACCCCGATGTCCAAGTCAGGATGTAATTTATTTGTTCATGTTTTCTAATCTATCTGTTTTTATAATGTTCAAAAACAAAAATGTTGTTGTATACCCTGTTGGTGTACCTTGTTATTTATTATATGCAAATGTATGCTTTGCCTTTGAAAAAGGGGAAGATGTGATGAGAGCAGGATGTAATGTCACTAGTATGTGGGCGGGGCTTAGGTCCGGTGTCTGTGTCGCAGTTAGTTTAGTACAATCAACCTGACTAGATGTGTATTGTTATGCTCTGCAATAAAATAGAGTTGTACCATCATTGCTGTGTCCTGCATATGTCCTGCATCTCATGACAGATAGATAGATAGATAGATAGATAGATAGATATATAGATAGACAGATAGATATGTAGGCAGATATATATGTAGGTAGATATGTAGGTAGGTATGTAGACAGAATTCAGATATGTAGATAGATATGTAGATAGATAGACATGGATAGATGGATATATAATATACAATAGCATATTGCTGTTCTGAAGCTGAGTTTAACTTTATGCTACACATGATAGATAGATAGATAGATAGATAGATAGACAGATATGTAGATATGTAGATAGATATGTAGATAGATATGTAGATAGATATAAATGTAGATATGTAGATAGATATGTAGATAGACATGGATAGATGGATATATAATATACAATAGCATATTGCTGTTCTGAAGCTGAGTTTAACTTTATGCTACGCATGATAAATAGATAGATAGATAGATAGATAGATAGATAGGTAGATATGTAGACAGATATGTAGATATGTAGATAGATATGTAGATAGAAATGTAGATATGTAGATAGATATGTAGATAGAAATGTAGATATGTAGATAAATATGTAGATAGATAGATAGATAGATAGATGATTGCTAGATAGAAATGTAGAAATGTAGATATGTAGATAGATAGATAGATAGATAGATAATATACAATAGCCCCAAATTTGTATGCAACCCTTATAGGAAAACAATTCATAGCTGGAATTGAGAACTATCCTTGAACTCTATACATAAAATGACATCTGCATTGTGGTAACTAAGTATAACAAAACAATTACTGTTTTGCATAACTGCAGGTTATGTATTCAAAGTCTTTGCTTGTTCAAAAGTCATAAAATGCTTGTAAAGAATATAAGGTGACAATGCTTTCTAATAACCACAGGTATTAATTGGGTCACTGTAAGGTTCTACCTTTTGGCAGACAATGAATTTGTAGTTATCACTTTTCTCCACAGAAACACATTATTCTCTACTTGTTGTGTATCATAACAGTCCATGACTCTTCCCCTCATTTTTTTCAAAGGGACATAAAACCCCAATTGCTTTTTTTACGTGTCAGATGGAGCATCCAATTTTAAACAACTTTCCAATTTACCAATCAACATACAATAGAGTGATTGCCCATCCCTACCCTAGGCCATCCCTCCCCTAGGCAGCTTCTTTTTAGCCCATTAATGTTTTCACAGAGTAGTAAATTAGTCTGATCCCACCTATTAAGGGCAGCCCAGCACCAAAATACCAGGCAATTCCCTTCGGAGCAAGAAACACAGCAACCCCAGATGATCGTTTCGGCCTTCATTGGGCCTCGTCAGTGAGATGAAGCCACATTCCTCTAAGCACACTGAGCAAGGAGTCCACGTCTGGTTGCCCCTTTTCCCTTAGGAGACTAAATACATACAGAGAGAAGCGCACTCACAGGAACAAACAACCGGCTCAATACCATTATTATTTTGTGGTGATTTACCACCTGGGTGCAGCTTCTTTTTAGCCCAGTGATGCTTTTTCCAGAGTAAATTGTAAAGTTGTTTAAAATTTAATGCTCTATCTGACTCATGAAAGAAAAATTTTGGGTTTCATATCCATTTAACTTACCACATATGATCGCATATCGCTCCCTGCACAATCCATAGGACTTGCTAAAAAAGTTTCTGGCGCGTTAAGATCCTCTGTTTCAAATCTTTAACAATCAATTTGTAAAATCAAATTGTGCATTATTCTTATCACGAGATTGAGCACAAGATAATGCACCCTGTGCTAACAATTTCACTTCCATCTCCCTTTCATAGTGTGAATATACTGATATAATTCTTCGTTTTGATTTTCCCACCTTCAGAAAGATTTCTGTGGATGTACATGTATGTAAGACTATGCTGAAGATAAATTAATATAAATATAAGCCTGCTAGATTGACCTTCTGGTGAGTCATGCTACAGAAAAGAATGTACGGAATAATACAAGTGTGTACAGAGGTAACATTAATAATAGTCCGCTAGATTTAGAGTTCTGTGGCCAAAGGGTTGCGTTAGCTACGCATGCTTTTTCCCCCCGCACCTTTTAAATACCGCTGGTATTTAGAGTTCACAGAAGGGTTGCGTTAGGCTCCAAAAAGGGAGCGTATAGCATAATTTACCGCCACTGCAACTCTAAATACCAGCGTTAGAAAGATCCCATTGAAAAGATAGGATACGCAAATGGCGTAGGGATCTGCGGTATGGAAAAGTCGCGGCTGGAAAGTGAGCGTTAGACCCTTTCCTGACTGACTCTAAATACCAGCGGGCGGCCAAAACCAGCGTTAGGAGCCCCTAACTCTAAATCTAGGCGAGTGTTAATAATCGCTCTGCTGAATGCTTTCTTAGAAATGACAATGTCCTTTCAAGGGTTGAAAGGGAAATCTAGTTATAGGGGGTGTAATATGGGTGGTTGTAAAATTGAACCTTTGATAGACAATACACCTGTCCTGCAAGTCAAAGTTGTTTTTTTTTACATTTTTCTTAAAGGAACAGTCTAGTAAAAAAAAACTTTCATGATTCAGATAGAGCATGTTATTTTAAGCAACGTTCTAATTTACTCCTATAATCAATTTTTCTTTGTTCTATTGGTATCTTTATTTGAATGTAAGTCTAGGAGCCGGGCCATTTTTGGTTCAGCACCTGGGTAGCATTTGCTGATTGGTGGCTATATTTAGCCACCAATCAGAAAGTGCTACCCAGGTACTGAACCAAAAGTGGGCCGGCTCCTATGCTTACATTCTTGCTTTTTTAAATAAACATACCAAGAGAACGAAGCAAAATTGATAATAAGAGTAACTTAGAAAGTTGCTTAAAATTGCATGCTCTATCTGAAAAAAGAGAAAACAGAAGCGCCACATGGCCCAATATTGTTTGGTCCAAAGATTGTAGATCTTGAAATAAGAAACAAACTCACATTTAGAAGAGCACCTCAATTAGTGCTATATGGGCAGTCTGGGATCTAGTCGGTCACCCAGAAGACCAACTTCCTGCACAGGAACTGATGTAATGTATAAAGCACCTCTTTTGATGCTAAAGGAGCAAGAAGGGATCAATTCAGTCACCCAACAGACTTATGGCAAGGCATCCAGGAGGGTACAGTGTTTCAGAGGATCCCACAGTGGTCTAAATAGTGAATATCCTCAGGTAAAAAGGCAGATAAATCCCAAAGAAAGAGCAGCAAGTGTTCAAATGCTAAAACTGACTTTATTAAAAATTATAAAATAACAGGCAACGCGTTTCTCAGCCAATGGCTGTTTCATCAGGCTTCATAAAATATTTACTGAACACTTGCTAGATATACCTTAAAACCAAATAGGATGATAATGAACAGGTGGTAATGGGAGGGGTCGGCTTAATTGGTCATGCCCTCATAGCCAATCAGATAATGCAAAATATAACATACAATATACAATATACGAAATAGCAAATAACACATATTCACAAATTTCATCCATAAGAAACCAGTTAATGTTATTCATATTGGATTTCATATTATCCTATGCATAATATCATTGTCATTTAAAAAAAAATAAAAAATCGTAGTTTTATACCTTATAGTAAGCCAAATTGCACTAAGTCTTTGGGTGACATACATGAGAGACTAATACAAACTAAAATAAATCCCAATGTTCGTGAAGTCATGTATATGTGTGATAAAATGTTTCAATCGGCTGATACCTAGTTGCTATATGTAGCTAAAATTAAGCACCGTCGAAGTCGGCGTTCTAAGACGCTTAGTGCGCATGACTGGCCACAGTGTGTCAATCAAACTAAAAGTTGCTCAGTAACTGGTTAGATTACCGAGCGTGACAATAGCTAATAGGCAGGAAGTGAGATAGAGGCGGGATCATTTAGATAATCTCAACATAATCTCAGTTATATATTATGATAATAAATATCAAGCAAATAACATATTAGAGTGGCAACAGATTTGGCAGAATATGCTCAGTGAGGGCGCATATTCTATTTAGTGATAAATCACAGATACGCTCGATGTTAAATATATGTGTCATGAGAGTCGTTATAACTGTGCATGCTTTATTATACATCTATAACTTGATAGGATCGCGGTAAGCGTCACTATAACACGTGACTCACCATGGCCTATCAGAAATGAGAGCTGTCTAGTGATAAGTGGATCAGCTGCACGTCAATCAAACAGAAGCTGTTTGATGATAGGATAGAGCATCGCGTACAAAACAAAAAAGGGGGGGGGGATATCATATCATACCTATACCCAACATAAAATAATGTGATAAAATTAATAATATCACAATAACAGCAGCAGTATCAGAACTGGCAGACAGATTCAACTTAACCATCGCATAGCGATGCATCCCAATAGGGCTCAATGTTAGCCCTGTGTATTCAAAGAGTATTAACAGCTATAGTTAGTTGGTGATTATTCCATTTGATCAAATTATTTTACATAATCGTAATCAGCACACCTAGCAGGACAGATGACAACTTGCTACTCAAATCGAACATGTGTCTAATACTAGATCAGTGTGTTCTAAATAAATATTGACTAATGAACAGGAAAAAATGTATATAATGACTAAATATATTATATAATACATCAGTAAACTATCAAATATAGTCAGATTAACCTTCACAGGAACAAATCAGTACAGCTCATTGTGCTATAGATGTATCTAGATAATATTAGCAATTATAGCTAATCAAGAGATAGTCAGCTCAATTGCAGGGGGCAATATAAGGTGGGTTACCAATCGACAAAAAGCAGGTGGTTAGCCATATCCAATATGGCAATAGTCTCACAGTGTGAGACACTCTCTAATGGAGAACAAGTGACGTTGAATGATCACCTACACATACCATTAGGAAAAAACACAATTTCCCAGTGGGCTCATATGCATATATAATATGTATATACACAACCATATATCAGATACAAACCTACACATGCATATATATGCATATATACATACATACTACAGTGGGCAGAGGACAAATGAACTCCCTTTATGCCCATAGGGAAAATAAAACCAGTAGAGCAAATTCAGCCGCTATATATAATGTTTCAAGGAAATATTCAGACAAGAACAAAGGGCTAGTGAGGACCCATCCTAACTCAAAAGAGAGGACTGACACTCATAAATCAAATGCTGCTAGATCAACACATTTGTTGAGGCCATCAGGGGCCAAAGTATGTAGTTTATGGATCCAGTAAGTCTCTCTACGCCGTAGGGTAAGCATAGCATTATGACTATTGCAAGGTATCTGTTCGATAGGTAGTATAGAGAGTGTTTTAGCACTACCTTTGTGTGCATAAGCACAGTGCCTAGAGAGACTATGTTTCAAGAATTTCTTTTTTATATAATAAGTATGTTAACTCCATCGTTTCTTGATGGTACGTCCAGTGCGCCCTACATACTGGACCCCACAAACGCAACTCACGAGATATACAACATAGGTAGATTCACAAGACAACCTTTTTGTGATTTTAAATAGTTCCCCTGTCTGATTAGAGGAAAATGTATTAGTTCCACTTTTCACGACCTTGCACATATTGCACCTCGATTTCATGCATTTAAATACTCCATATCTTGGTAAAAAATTACCCAAAAAGTCCTACTTGTCCCTATACTAGAATTCTGGCTACCAATCTTATCCCTAACAACTTTACTAGGGGCCAGTTTGTTCTTCAACGTGGGAGCCCTCCTATATACTACCCTCGGTTTGATGGAAGTATATTCCTTAAGATAAGGATCGTTGTAGATGATAGGCCAATGTTTATGAATTATTCGCTTAATTTGTCGAAATTGGTTACTATAACCAGTAACGAATAATGGTATTTCTAAGGTATCACTAGGTTGTTGTTTATTAGTAGGTTTTTTGTTATTCTTCTTTTTGTCAAATAATAAATATTTGTTTCTATCATCTTCTAGGGCTCTGAGGTATCCCTTAAGTACCAAATCCAAAGGATAACCTTTCTCTAGGAACCTATCCTTTAATATCTGAGATTGTACTATATAACTATCAACCATACTGCAGTTCCGCCTAATGCGTCTGAACTGTCCGTATGGTACGTTCTTTTTCCAACTATGGTAGTGGTTGCTATTGTAATTGAGAAAGCTGTTGCAATCTACCTTTTTAAAAAAGGTTTCAGACATGATGGTTCCAGCCTCTGAAAAATATAATAGCAGATCAAGATATTCTATCCTAGTGGACTGGATGTTACTGGTAAATGCTAGACCAAATTCATTATTATTCAGAGATGATGAATATAATAGGGCCTCTTCATGTGAGCCCTTAAATATGAATATCAAATTGTCAATATAACGGACATAGAACACCAGACCCGCACTCATAGGAGACCCGTTAACATGGGTCTCCTCAAATTTGCCCATATACAAATTGGCAAAACTGGGTGCGAATCTGGTGCCCATGGCTGTACCCTTGACTTGAAGATGATATTTCCC
This sequence comes from Bombina bombina, assembly GCF_027579735.1. Classification (NCBI taxonomy): domain Eukaryota; kingdom Metazoa; phylum Chordata; class Amphibia; order Anura; family Bombinatoridae; genus Bombina; species Bombina bombina. Next base: position 78,158,452 of record NC_069509.1, read on the forward strand.
TTGATAGATGAAATAATTATGGTGTAATATATACCGTATCATTTCTAGGATGAATAGTTGCTGTTTTGGAGGCATATATATGTCAGTTTCCAAATATGCTTCAACAGCCAACAAACCTTTGTCATGGGGGATGTTGGAATACAAGGAGCTGACATCACTTGTTATCCACCAGATGTTAGATTCAGTTTTTGTGATACCCAGACTCATTAATTTATTGAGTAAATTGGTAGAATCTCTGATAAATGAAGGAAGTGTCACTACATATTTTTGTAGAAATGAATCTACATATGCAGATAGATGGTCGGTGAGGCTGTCAATGCCAGCCACTATAGGGCGTCCTGGAGGGTTGGACGCATCCTTGTGTACTTTCGGAAGGTGGTAATAGAACGCTACGCTAGGATTTTTGGGATACAAGTAATCTTTCTCTTTTTTAGTTAAGATTCCTTCTTCAAAGCCTTCTAATAGAAGGGAGAATAATTGTTTCTGAAACAAAGGAGTAGGGTCTCCCGGTAATACTCTATAATAGGTGGCATAGTTAAGAATCCTATCAGCCTCCTGGATGTAATCTCGAATATTCTGAATCACAATACCCCCTCCTTTGTCCGCTTGGCGGATCACTAAATCTTTGTTGGTACTGAGAGAATCAAGGGCCTGGCATTCCCCAGGACTAAGATTATTCTTGTATTTTGATTTCTTGGGTAGCTTTTCTAGGTCCTTAAGAACCATTGACTGATATATACTGATGTGTGAATTTTTGGTCCTTGGGGGATTGAAATTAGATCTAGGTCTAAAGTCAGTATGTATATACTTCTCAGTCAGTTGCTCCAAAAGAGTATCCGGTTCGTACATAATCAAACCATCTTTAAGACATTTATTCATGGTATCAACAATAATGGGCATATTTGTTGTATTCTTTAATCGTTTCTCAGCAAAGTATTTTTGAAGAGAGAGCTTTCTAGTGAAGTTGTTAACATCCACAAATAGCTGAAACATATTGGAGTTATTAGAGGGGGAGAAAGATAACCCCTTACCTAAAACTCTAATCTCATCGTTTGATAAATTGTGGTCCGACAGATTAAAGATGCCCTTCCTATACTTCAATAATTTCTCTTTTTTAGCGGTTGAGGATCTTCCTCTGCTTCCCCGTTTACGTATGCTCTTTTTTTTTGTCTTGGAGGTCTTGGGGATAGTGACCACTGCTCTGGGGGGTGATTGTGACCTATCTCTAAAAAAGGAGTGCAACAGTGATTTTCCTCATATGAGGTTGAAGGATTATTAGTGGATTGTAATCCTTCATGGTTAAGTGGTGAATATCTATTGGTAGACTCAAATGGTTTGTAAATATTCTTAGCTTGGATAGTGTGATCTAAGGGTCTGTGTTGGTTGGGTCTCTCTTGATTACTAGATCTCTCCACAGGGCCAGGGATCGATGTATGTCGTGAATCATTGTTGTGTTGATTTGCTGATCTATGAGCATGATAATTAGGAGAATTGTAAGTGGTATAGTGATGGGGAATGTATTGATTATGTCTATTCACAAAATTCTGTTCTCCCGATCTGTTCCATGTATTAGAATGATCAAAATCATGATATTCATTCCCATTATTATGTGGTCTATTAGAATATGTATTATAGTATGGTTGTCGATATCCATTATTATAATGATCTCTCATGTCAGATGAATTATATTGTCTAGGTTTATTGTAAATATGTGATTTATAATTCCTATATGTGTTATATACTGGCTGTTGAAACCCAGATTGTGTATTTGTGTTAACCTGATGACGGTTGTGATAATTATTCATTTGTCTGTTGTCAGAGTTATTTCTATTATGTCTCTCATGTATATGTCCAGGAGGGTTATTCCTAGTATTCTCATGTGTGGAGTGAAAGTTATTACTCCTGTTATTAGTGCGGTTAAAAGTATAAACCTCGATACAGGTTTCCGGTGAGAAGGCAGAGCTATTAACACGAGCAGCTCCAAGATCGGCGACAGTGGCTAGGCCGACAGTGGCTATCGTAGCCTTCATTCTTTGCCCCATATTGCCTTGATGAAAGGGGCATGTAGCTAGGCGAAGATTCCGCCAGCAGGAAAGGAAACCTAACAGGCCGAGTGGGCCGCGGGAGAAACCGCACTTGTGGTGTGTAACTGGAGAAAAAAACACAAAATTGCAAGAAAAATTCTATCTAGTGGTACGAGTCAAAGTCTTACCTGTTGAACTGGGTATTATTGTCCGGATTCCTGCTGAGGTGTAAGCGAGGGGGAGACTTGGTGGTGCTGGAGCGGTGCAGTCTGCACGGTAGAGCTGGTGGAGAAGAGTGGCCCTTGCCCTGGGAAGAGCATTGGTGAGCGAGTGTGATCCGGAGCAGAGGAGGCAGCAGGGAACCCATCTGGAAGAAAGTTGCGCGGCGGTCCGTGAGAGCGGCGGGCGTGCGGAGGGATCTGGACGTCACGCTCTCGCTGGGCAGCTGCGCCAAAGTTCTGGTTTCAACTGTCGTGCTGGGTACCTCGAAGTGCTGCGGAGGAGCTGGGAAACGAACAGTAGGAGAGTAGGTTGGTGATATCCATTTTTCCGGTTTTTTTTTGGGGGGGGGCTTAGGCCCAATGCACCATATGTTTAAGTGTGTGTAATCACTATACTTATTGTCACATTAACTCACAAGGTTATTCTATCATAGAGACAGTTAGAAATTAGTCAATACACAGACACATTTCTATCTTAGAACAGAAGATAGAGCTCACTTAGACTAAAGTGAGCCAGGAATAAGGGAAACAGAAGAAGGGGGGAAAGGAAGGGAAAAGGGAAAGGGAGAGAGGTTATTGCACGTAGATATCACTGTTTTTTTTTTATTTGGTTTGTTTGTTTCCCTTTTTTTTTTTTTTTTTTTTTTCACTTAATGGAAAAGTTTATAACTCACGGAAAAAATAATTCACCTAAAATGCCCGTGAAATCCAGAGAGAAAAAGAATACTAAGTTGGGTGATACCAGTGTGGATTCATCTTCTGAGAATGTATCTGCGGTTATTGAAACCCAGGTGCTAATTGGTCAACTCACAGCCATTTTCTCTCCACAATTTGAGGGAACAAAAAAGGAACTTGGGGTTATCTCCACTGAGATAGCAACACTCTCAGTGGAGGTTAAACAATTTTCTATCAGAATAGGGGAAGCAGAAAATAGAATCTCCACAGTAGAAGACAAGGTAGCGATCCAAGAGGGTATTATCCAAGCCCAAGAAGCCAAACTAAATAATATGCAATTACGCCTGGAGGATCTCGAGGATCGCTCCAGGCGTAATAATATTAGAATTATCGGCCTACCAGAATCCCCTGAGTTTGATGACCTGGTTAAATTTGTTTTTGTCACTCTCCCTCAGACTATTGGTGTAGCAGCTCATCTGCTCCCCTTAGCGATTGAAAGGGCACATTGAGTGGGCCCAAGGAGAGATGTAGCTTCTGGGTCAGTAAAACCTAGGATGTGTATTGTTAAAATGCTTAAATTTCAGGACAAGTTAGAGGTATTAAAGTTAGCAAAGAAAGCGGCCACCTTGGAATTTGGGAATAGCAAGATATTGCTGTTCCAAGACTTCTCTGCGGAGACATCCGCACGGAGAAGAATAATGGCACCCTTCTGCTCACAGTTGATTAGCAGAGGCATAAAAGCCAGTTTATTCTATCCAGCTAGAATCATTGTTGAAAATAAGGGGGTTAAATTCATGTTTAATGAAGCTGCAGAAGTTAAAGAGTACATAAAGACCCTAGATTCTTAACGGAATTTGAAGATAAGAGAAGAATAGTAGGCAGAAGGTGGCCTTGGAATTTTGTTCTGACATGTAAAATAGTTATAATATGTTTGGTTTTCTCCATGTCAATTTTTTTTACTTGTTTTTATTCACAGATATGTGCAGTGTTAATAAGTCATTGCTTTATATTATATGCAGAGGTGTTGAGAGTGTTAGTTAAAATGGAGCAATTGCAAATTGTGATATATCTGTTTGTTGGGGTTTTTTTTTGTTTTTTTTTTCCTTTCTCTTTTCTCTCGCCCTCTCTTCTCTTCCCCTCCCTTTCAGTCTTCCCCGCCTGACGTGTATTTTTTTATTTTTTTATTTATGGCCTTTATTGGCATGTTCAAGTCAAACGAGACTAGATGATGGAAACTGGGTTTAAAATACTATCATGGAATGTGGGAGGGATCTCCTCTCCGGGCAAGCGTAAATTAATTATTAAGATGCTTGCTAAAGAGAAGCCAGATATAGTGTTTCTTCAGGAAACACATCTGGACGGGGCTGAAGCGGCCAAACTTAAAATAAATTGGGTTGGTAAAGTAATTTCTTCTTCTAGTCCTTGCAGAAAACGGGGAGTCGCCGTGTTATTTCACAAGGACTTGAGTTATAAAATTATTAATGTCGAGATTGATCCCGTAGCTAGATATATTCTATTGCAAGTTATGGTTAACAGTATAAAATATATATTCTGCAATATTTATGCACCAAATAAATTTTCAATAGCATTTTGGGACCAGATTCAAAATAAAATATTTCAGTATCAAAGGGAAAATTTAATTATATGTGGAGATTTTAACATGACTATTTGCCCAGTATTGGATCGTTTTTCGAAAAAGAACGCTGCAGAATATGAGAAAAATGCAAAATACTTTAATAAATTCTGCAATAAATTCGGTTTGATTGATATTTGGCGAATCCAAAATCCTTGGGTTCGAGCTTTTACATGTGAGTCTAAGGCTTATAGGACCTTTTCCAGGATCGATCTCTTTTTAATCTCAGAAGCATTAGCGGTACGACAAGTTAAAGCTGGTATTGGTGAGTTTGTGATATCCGATCATGCTATTATCTCCTTGTTTTTTATTAGACCAGAAGTGGCTGGGCCCGCGGGACCCGTTTTTAGTTTTCCGCGTTTCTTATATGCTAATGCCAGATTTACATCCTGGATTAAAAATGTATGGCATGAATTTTCAAGATTTAATTCTGAATGCAGGCACAAAGTTGAGATCTTCTGGGAGACCGCCAAAGCTGTAATGCAATTGGCTAATAATGTTAAGGCGGCTTATAGGAAAGTTCATTCTGATCCTTCTCCCCTGAATTGGTCAATTTATCTGGAGGCTAGAAAGGAAAGAGAGGTCTTTTTAAAACAAAAATCTCAGGAGGAGGAGACAAGACTGAATTTAAAGTATAAGAGCTTTCATGGGTGCTCTGCAAAATACTTGGTGCGTCTTACCAGAAATAGAAAAAAGAGGAATTTTATCCCTGTTATTAAAAGTGGCGATGACAGGTTTTTTAAACCAGCTGAAATTTGCCAGGTATTTCATAAGTTTTATCAACAATTGTATACTGCGACTGATATAAATCTACATACTCAAAATGCTTTCTGGTCCAAAATTAGCATTCCTAAAATCCAAGTAGATGAGTTGGTAATGCTAAATCAACCGATAACCCAAGAGGAGATAAGTAACACAATTGACAGACTTAAATTGAACAAAGCAGCTGGTCCCGATGGGCTCCCTGCTGAATTCTTTAAAGCCTGTAAAGAGGAATTGGTACCAGTACTGGAAGATCTATACAATAATTACTATCTTTTAGAGAATAATATTTCGGATTATTTTGCGGCTGCAAATATTTCACTTATTTTGAAAAAAGGCAAAAACCCGGAAGATCCGGCCTCTTATAGGCCAATATCAGTTCTCAATACTGATTATAAAATAATGGCCGGGATTATATCTGCTAGGTTTAATTGTTGTCTACAGAAGTTGATTCATATGGACCAGACAGGGTTTATGTCTTCAAGAAACCCGACTAAGAATATTCGAAAACTCACCACCTTTTTAGATTACGCATGGAGTTCAGATCAAGAGTCAAATAAGACGCCAATATCTGATTCGGCTGTTTTGACTTTAGACGCAGTCAAGGCTTTTGACTCTATTGCTTGGGAACATCTATTTCAATCTCTGGAAAATTTTGGGTTCTTAGGTAATTTTATTCGATATATTCATAAAATATATTCAAACCCTATTTCCTATCTGTTGGTAAATGGCATTCAGTCTTCAAAGATAATTTTATATTGAGGTACCAGGCAGGGCTGCCCATTATCCCCTCTTTTATTTAATGTGGCATTAGAACCCTTAGTGGTTAGATTTTGTGATGTGTTAACTGGTATCTCAGTAGGTTCATACTGTCTTAAGACCCTACTTATGCAGATGATATGTTGCTATTTGTAGATAATGTCTATCAATGTATCCCAGCAATTGTACAAACTCTTGCAGAGTACAGTTAATTTTCGGGTTATTTAGTTAATCTTGAGAAAAGTGAACTGATGTGTTCTGGTAACAGTCCTTCATGTTTGAAGGATATTCCATTCAAACTTGTAAATACTATTAAATATCTTGGATTAGAGTTACACAGGAATCCAAAGTTATGGTATGCTGCAAATTATTCTCCTTTATTAGTAAAAATTAAAGAGGATCTTCAGCTTTGGGCGTCTTATCCTCTGTCGATTTCTGCAAAGGTAAATTTAATAAAAACGATCATCTTCCCTCGTCTTCTTTATGTTATGCAAAATTTACCTTTTTTAATATCTAATTCAGATATTAAAAAATTATACGGTTATTTTTCTAAATTTATTTGGAAGGATAAAAAACCCAGAATAGCGTTGGGGAGGCTTATGCAGAAGACTGGCGCTGGGGGCTTGGCTTTACCCGATGTCAAGCTATATAATATAGCGGCCCTGGTAAAATTTGCTCTTGATTGGGTTGCTGAAACCCACTTAATAACTGGCCAAGAAGAAGCATTCTATATTCATCCTTTCTTGTTAAAAGCAATTCTGCATTGTTACCCTAGACAGCTCCCATCTAATATCTGTAGAATGATATCCTTCAAAAATATTGTTATAGCATGGCAGAAGTTTTGTACTGTGACAGGAATAGATCCTTCCTTTTCAGATTTTCTTCCCATACAAGGTAACCCCAAGTTCATACCAGGTATTTACCATAAGGTATTTAAACATTGGGCAAATAAAGGTTTATCGCTGGTTAAGCAATTGTTGGACGAAAATTATCTGATAAATACAGCGGAACAGATTTTTCAAACCTATGATTTACCTAGATCTGACTTTTTTGCCTATTTTCAAATTCGTCATTATATACACGAGCAGAATTGTACGAATGGGCGGGTGGAGGCTTGGTCGGATATCAGAACTCTAATTCAAAAATTTAATGGTGGAGTTACATCCATTTCTTTGATGTACGACATTATGTTGTCAAAACAAGGTGAAATACCTGGATAAAATTAGCAATTGGTTGTATCCGGTTATTTCTGAGATTGATAATGAGAGGATCATACAAAGTTTCAACATGTTAAATAAATGTAGGATATCCATGAGCTGGAAAGAATCACATATGAAGCTTTTGAACAATTTTTATTTGCATCCGCTCAAAATTCAAAATTTTTTCGCTTCTAGTTCAAGTAATTGTCCTCGGTGTGCCTTTTACAAAGCAGATTTATTCCACATGTTTTGGTTCTGTCCCAAAATCAATCAATTATGGCTTAAAGTCTGTTTTTGGTTTAATGCCCTTTACTTTATAAATGCTTCTTTTTCGGTACAAGATGTGGTTTTATTGTTTATCTCCCCCGATAGTAGACATTCTCGCTCAACCCGCATTTTGAATACGATAATTTTGGCGGTTCGCCATCTTATTCTCAAGAATTGGAAGGCGAACAGAGTACCGAGTTTTTTGCTTGTTCTTAAAGAAATCCAAGAACAAGTAATCTTTGAATCATTTCATTTAAAGGATGCCTCTGAGAAGAGAATCGATGATTTTCTCCAGGGATGGTTACCTATTATCAAGTCTTATCCGGTTTTGGTTCAAAGACAGATCCTTTCCCCGTTCTGTTCATCTATCAGTTTCGCGGAATTAGTACTTTTAGGGAAATTGCCAGCCGCATGGATAAGTATTGGTCCATAAAACATGAGGGTATAGGTGGGTGTAAGACTGAGGCCCGGCGTGGAGGGGGAGGGGGGAGGTGGGAAGGAAGAAGAGGAAATATTTTCAATTATTATTTTTTCTTTTTTTTTTTTCTTTTTCCTTCTTGTGGTTTATGTAATTTTGAAAAAAAAAAAAGAGGAAAAATCCAGTAAGACAAAGTGGATCATGGCAAAATATATGTATTTTGATAATTATTTTTTTAATTTATTGATATGGAGTGTTTTGCCAATGCTTGTTAATGAAACAATGTTATGTCTTGGGGAATACAATAAAAATGTATTATAAAAAAAAAAAAAAAGTATAAACCTCACCCCTGGAATAGTCACCCTCATCCCTGGTCAATTTTTTATTTTTCTTTCTGATAATATCATTCTGATAGTCTTCTGCACGATCATATGCTAGCTTCCTGTCTTTTTCTAAATCATTGTGGGTAATATATTTCTCAAGTTCTTTTTGGGTTTTGTCTATCTCCGTACCTACTTCTTTATACAATTTCTGTCTATGTTTCATTAAAATATCAATGAAGGTAAGACCACAGACATTGAGGGCATCCTCCCATTCTTTTTTGTACCCCAGAGTCTTCCTTGAAGGAACAATTCTTCAATACTCTGAGGCCTCTAGGGATTTGATTCTTAGTCTTATACTTTAGAAGTGTTTCGTAGTCCCACCAATGTCTGTGTTCGACCTTCAACAGATTTTCAAGTTTAGTGAATAATGTTTGCATAGAAGGGTCAACATCAATAGCCTCAGTACTAGACACAGTTGTTTCTAAACCACCATTGGTTTTCCTTCTATTCAATCTCTCTATAGCAGATAGCATATCTATATAAGTCGACTTCCCCTAGTGGCCAAAAACAGAAACACTGGGCAGTGATTCTTGTGAACAACAAAAAAGTGAGGGGGCGCCCTATAAATTAACTAAGTGAAAATGGTAGACACTGGAGGCACAGTCTTCTATTGTGTCAGAGATTATAATAAAAAAGGAGGATGTAGTGATTAAGTGAATATAAACAATTATTACCGATAATGTCAATTGTGAATGACTAGTGATCACAAAATTGAAAAACTAGTGATAATAATAATCAACATCTATTAAAAATCCATATATATATATATATATATATATATATACACCCATATATATATATATATATATATATATATATATATATATATATATATATATATACACACACATACATATGTAACAATTGCAGAATTACAATTCACAATAAAGTCTTAAACAATTGGAAAGTGATACAATTCATTTAAATGTTGTGAGTGTGTATCAATGCCTCAGAGGACAAAAAAGAGGCAATAGAATTGTGGTAAAGTCTCTGGAGAGGAGAAGAGGCAGCTATCTGTGAAGATCCAGGCCAGGATCCAGGAACAGCAATCTATAGAAAAAAGAGAAAACAGAAGCGCCACATGGCCCAATATTGTTTGGTCCAAAGATTGTAGATCTTGAAATAAGAAACAAACTCACATTTAGAAGAGCACCTCGATTAGTGCTATATGGGCAGTCTGCGATCTATTCGGTCACCCAGAAGACCAACTTCCTGCACAGGAACTGATGTAATGTATAAAGCACCTCTTTTGATGCTAAAGGAGCATGAAGGGATCAATTCAGTCACCCAACAGACTTATGGCAAGGCATCCAGGAGGGTACAGTGTTTCAGAGGATCCCACAGTGGTCCAAATAGAGAATATCCTCAGGTAAAAAGGCAGATAAATCCCAAAGAAAGAGCAGCAAGTGTTCAAATGCTAAAACTGACTTTATTAAAAATTATAAAATTACAGGCAACGCGTTTCTCAGCCAATGGCTGTTTCATCAGGCTTCATAAAATATTTACTGAACACTTGCTAGATATACCTTAAAACCAAATAGGATGATAATGAACAGGTGGTAATGGGAGGGGTCGGCTTAATTGGTCATGCCCTCATAGCCAATCAGATAATGCAAAATATAACATACAATATACAATATACGAAATACCAAATAACACATATTCACAAATTTCATCCATAAGAAACCAGTTAATGTTATTCATATTGGAATTTTTGGGTAATTTTTTTACCAAGATATGGAGTATTGAAATGCATGAAATCGAGGTGCAATATGTGCAAGGTCATGAAAAGCGGAACTAATACATTTTCCTCTAATCAGACAGGGGAACTATTTAAAATCACAAAAAGGTTGTCTTGTGAATCTACCTATGTTGTATATCTCGTGAGTTGCGTTTGTGGGGTCCAGTATGTAGGGCGCACTGGACGTACCATCAAGAAACGATGGAGTGAACATACTTATAATATAAAAAAGAAATTCTTGAAACATAGTCTCTCTAGGCACTGTGCTTATGCACACAAAGGTAGTGCTAAAACACTCTCTATACTACCTATCGAACAGATACCTCGCAATAGTCATAATGCTATGCTTACCCTACGGCGTAGAGAGACTTACTGGATCCATAAACTACATACTCTGGCCCCTGATGGCCTCAACAAATGTGTTGATCTAGCAGCATTTGATTTATGAGTGTCAGTCCTCTCTTTTGAGTTAGGATGGGTCCTCACTAGCCCTTTGTTCTTGTCTGAATATTTCTTTGAAACATTATATATAGCGGCTGAATTTGCTCTACTGGTTTTATTTTCCCTATGGGCATAAAGGGAGTTCGTTTTTCCTCTGCCCACTGTAGTATGTATGTATATATGCATATATATGCATGTGTAGGTTTGTATCTGATATATGGTTGTGTATATATATTATATATGCATATGAGCCCACTGGGAAATTGTGTTTTTTCCTAATGGTATGTGTAGGTGATCATTCAACGTCACTTGTTCTCCATTAGAGAGTGTCTCACGCTGTGAGACTATTGCCATATTGGATATATGCACAATGAGCTGTACTGATTTGTTCCTGTGAAGGTTAATCTGACTATATTTGATAGTTTACTGATGTATTATATAATATATTTAGTCATTATATACATTTTTTCCTGTTCATTAGTCAATATTTATTTAGAACACACTGATCTAGTATTAGACACATGTTCGATTTGAGTAGCAAGTTGTCATCTGTCCTGCTAGGTGTGCTGATTACGATTATGTAAAATAATTTGATCATATGGAATAATCACCAACTAACTATAGCTGTTAATACTCTTTGGATACACAGGGCTAACATTGAGCCCTATTGGGATGCATCGCTTTGCGATGGTTAAGTTGAATCTGTCTGCCAGTTCTGATACTGCTGCTGTTATTGTGATATTATTAATTTTATCACATTATTTTATGTTGGGTATAGGTATGATATGATATCCCCCCTTTTTTTGGAGAAATTTAGGTGATCATACTCATGTGTATCATATATCTATCAATGTATTTTGTACGCGATGCTCTATCCTATCATCAAACAGCTTCTGTTTGATTGACGTGCAGCTGATCCACTTATCACTAGACAGCTCTCATTTCTGATAGGCCATGGTGAGTCACGTGTTATAGTGAGGCTTACCGCGATCCTATCAAGTTATAGATGTATAATAAAGCATGCACAGTTATAACGACTCTCATGACACATATATTTAACATCGAGCGTATCTGTGATTTATCACTAAATAGAATATGCGCCCTCACTGAGCAAGTTCTGCCAAATCTGTTGCCACTCTAATATGTTATTTGCTTGATATTTATTATCATAATATATAACTGAGATTATGTTGAGATATCTAAATGATCCCGCCTCTATCTCTCTTCCTGCCTATTAGCTATTGTCACGCTCGGTAATCTAACCAGTTACTGAGCAACTTTTAGTTTGATTGACACACTGTGGCCAGTCATGCGCACTATCAGCCGATTGAAACATTTTATCACACATATACATGACTTCACGAACATTGGGATTTATTTTAGTTTGTATTAGTCTCTCATATATGTCACCCAAAGTGCAATTTGGCTTACTATAAGGTATGAAACTACGATTTTTTTTTTTTTTAAATGACAATGATATTATGCATAGGATAATATGAAATCCAATATGAATAACATTAAC
>NC_069509.1:78175496-78270496 GCF_027579735.1 Bombina bombina
AATGACTCCAAGGTGCCAGGCTGCCAAACAAGCCCAAATCATCACCCCTCCATCACCGTGCTTGACAGTTGGTATGAGGTGTTTGTGCTGATATGCTGTGTTTGGTTTTCGCCAAACGTGGCACTGTGCTTTATGGCCAAATCAGGTTGTTGTCTGGACTTTGACTGGGCCATTGCAACGCCTTGATTCTTTTCTTTTCCAGACATTCTGTTCTAGATTTGCTGGTGTGCTTGGGATCATTGTTCTGTTGCATGACCTAATTTCGGCCAAGCTTTAGCTGTTGGACAGATGGCCTGGAATTTGACTCTAGAATACTTTGGTATAGAGAGGAGTTCATGGTCGACTCAATGACTGCAAGGTGCCCAGGTACTGTGGCTGCAAAATAAGGCCAAATCCTCACCTCCACCACCCTGCTTGACAATTGGTATGAGGTGTTTGTGCTGATATGCTTTGTTTTGGTTTCGCCAAATGCGGCGCTATACATTATGGCCAAACATCTCCAATTTGGTCTCGTCTGTCGAAAGGACATTGTTCCAGATGTCTTGTGGTTTGTTCAGATGCAACTTTTCAAACGTAAGCTGTGCTGCCATGTTCTTTTTAGAAAGAAGAGGCTTTCTACTGGCAACCCTTCGATACAAACCATACTTATTCAGTCTTTTTCTAATTGTACTCTCATAAACTTTAACATATAACTTGCCAACTGAGGCCTGTAGAGTCTGAGATGTAACTCTTGTTTTTTTTGCAATTTTTCTGAGCATTGCATGGTCTGACCTTGGGGTGAATTTGCTGGGACGTCCATTCCTGGGAAGACTGTCAACTGTCTTGAATGTTTTCCATTCATGAATAATCTTTCTCACTGTAGAATAATGGACTTTAAATTGTTTGTTAATGGCCTTATAATCCTTATTAGATGAATGGGCAGCACCAATTGCTTCACTAAGATCATTGCTGATCTCTTTCCTCCTTGGAATTGTGTTAACACACACCTGAATGCTCCAGAACAGCAAACTGCTAAAACTTCGGCTTTTATAGAGGTGGTCATACTTGCTGATGATCAGTTATTCAACGGCATTTGATTAGCAGCACCTGGCTGCTACTTAGCCTCTTTATTCATATGGAAGCAGTAAGGGTGCACTTAGTTTTTCACACATGGTTTATCTATTTTGGCTTTATTTTTGTTAAAATAAATCATGACACAGTGTTGTTATTCATCTGAGGTTGTATTTACCTAATTTTAAGACCTGCTAAGGACCAGATGTTTGTTTTTTATGCCCTAATACGTAAAACCATAGAATTCAAACAGAGTGTACTTTCTTTTTTGCATGACTGTATATATTATATATATATATATATATATATATATACATATACATATACAAACAAAGACCATATCCCTTTAAACCCTTATAACAATTTTTAACTAATATCTATCGGCTAGATTACGAGTTTTGCGGTATGGCCATACCGCTGAAAAATTGGCCATTGCGTGTGAAATGGCCAGGAAGGCATATTACGAGTCCCGGGGGGTATAGCTATACCGCAAGCATTTTAGCCTGTAACGCAATGTCCATTCCGCACTCAAAAAAATGATTTTCATAGCGCATGTATTACAGGTTGTGCCTTCCGGCTAAAATGCTTGTGTTACAGCCTATACCAACACGATCCATACCGCCACCTGAGAGCAGTAGTTATGGATTTTGTGTAACAAAAATGTTTCACAAAACTCATAACTAAAATGTTACAAAGTACACTAACACCCATAAACTACCTATTAACCCCTAAACCATCGCCCTCTCGCATCACAAACACTATATTAAACTTATTACCCTTAATCTGCCGCCCACCCACATTGCGACTATTAAATAAACCTATTAACCCCTAATCCGCCACCCCCTGACATTGCCTACACTAAATAAACCTATTAAACCTTAATCCACCACTCCCCGACATTGCCAACACCTAAATAAACCTATAGGGAGACTAAATACACACAGAGAGAAATGCACTCACAGGAACGAACAACCAGCTCAATACCATTGTTAGCCTGTTCTATGGCGATTTACCACCTGGGTGCAACTTCTTTTAGCCCAGCAATGCTTTTCACAGAGTAGAACTTTCCTATAGTATATCAGTCTGATCCCACCTATTACGGTCAGTCCAGCGCCGAAATACCAGGCAATTCCTCTCTGAACAAGGAACACAGCAACCCCAGATGATCATTTCGTCCTTCATTGGGCCTCGTCAGTGAGGTGTAGTCATATTCCTCTAAGCACACTGAGCAAGGAGTCCACGTCTGGTTTCCCCTTTTTCCCATAGGGAGACTAAATACACACAGAGAGAAATGCACTCACAGGAACGAACAACCAGCTCAATACCATTGTTAGCCTGTTCTATGGTGATTTACCACCTGGGTGCAACCTAAATAAACCTATTAACCCCTAAACCGCCGACCCCCCACATTGCCAACACTATAATAAAGTATTAACCCCTAAACCTCCAGCCCCCCACATCGTAACTACTAAACTAAACCTATTAATCCCTAAACCACCGCCCCCCCATTGCAAAACACTAAATTAAACTATTAACCCCTAAACCTAACACCCCCCTAACTTTAAATTAAAATTACAATATAACTATCTTTAAAAAATAAAAACTTACTGGGGAAATAAAAAAAAACCCTAAGTTTAAACTATAAATTAACCTAACATAACTATTCTAATAAAATTAAAATAAAATACCAATTAAAAACCTAAATTAAAAATTTAAAAAAACCTAAAACTACAAAAAAACATTAAAAATATCTAACATTACAAAAAATAATAAACACTGGCAGCTAGATTACGAGTTGTGCGTTTGGACAGACTCAGAAATACTGCAAATCCATTTACGTAAATTGCGTATCCTATATTTTCAATGGGACTTGCATAACGCCGGTATTACGAGTCTAACCAAAAGTGAGCGGTAGACCCTCTCCTGTCAAGACTAATACCGCATTTAAAAGACAGTAGTTAAGAGTTTTACACTATAACGCCGTATCATAAAACTCTTAACTAAAGTACTAAAAAGTACACTAACACCCATAAACTACCTATTAACCCCTAAACCGAGGCCCCCCCCCCACATCGCAAACACTAAAATAAATATTTTAACCCCTAATCTGCCGATCCGGACATCGCCACCACTATAATAAACATATTAACCCCTAAACCGCCATACTCCCGCATCGCAAACACTAGTTAAATATTATTAACCCATAATCTGCCTGCCCTAATATCGCCGACACCTACCTACATTTATTAACCCCTAATCTGCCGCCCCCAATGTCGCCGCCACTATATTAAATGTATTAACCCCTAAACCTAAGTCTAACCCTAAACCTAACCCCCCCTAACTGAAATATAATTTTAATAAATCTAAATAAAATTACTATCATTAACTAAATTATTCCTATTTAAAACTAAATACTTACCTATAAAATAAACCCTAAGATAGCTACAATATAACTAATAGTTACATTGTATCTATCTTAGGGTTTATTTTTATTTTAGAGGCAACTTTGTATTTATTTTAACTAGGTACAATAGTTATTAAATAGTTATTAACTATTTAATAACTACCTAGTTAAAATAAAGACAAATTTACCTGTAAAATAAAACCTAACCTATGTTACAATTACACCTAACACTACACTATAATTAAATGAATTACCTAAACTAAATACAATTAATTACAATTTAAATAAATTATCTAAAGTACGAAACCCCCCCCCCACTAAATTACAGAAAATAATAAAATAATTACAAGAATTTAAACTAATTACACCTACTCTAATCCCCCTAACAAAATAAAAAAGCCCCCCAAAATAAAAAAGCCCTACCCTACACTAAATAACAAATACCCCTTAAAAGGGCCTTTTGCGGGGCATTACCCCAAAGTAATCAGCTCTTTTACCTGTAAAAAAAAGTACAAATACCCCCCAAACATTAAAACGCACCATCCACACAACCAACCCTACTCTAAAACCCACCCAATCCCCCCTTAAAAAACCCTAACCCCTTGAGATCCAATCAGCCAATAGAATGCCAGCTCAATCCTATTGGCTGATTGGATCAGCCAATATGGATTTTTCTACCTTAATTCCAATTGGCTGATAGAATTCTATCAGCTAATCGGAATTGAAGGGACGCCATCTTGGATGACATCATCTAAAGGAACCTTCATTCAGTTGTCGGATGTCGTTAGAAGAGGATGCTCCGCGTCGGATGTCTTGAAGATGGAGCTGCTCCGCACCGGATGGATGAAGATAGAAGATGCCGTCTGGATGAAGACTTTTGCCCGTCTGGAGGACCACTTCTGCTCATCTGGAGGACCACTTCTGCCGGCTTCGTGGAGGACTTCGGCCTGGTTGGGTGAAGACTTCTCAAGGTTTTTTAAGGGGGGATTGGGTGGGTTTTAGAGTAGGGTTGGTTGTGTGGGTGGTGGGTATTAATGTTGGGGGGGTATTTGTACTTTTTTTTTACAGGTAAAAGAGCTGATTACTTTGGGGCAATGCCCCGCAAAAGGCCCTTTTAAGGGCTATTTGTAATTTAGTGCAGGGTAGGACTTTTTTTTATTTTGGGGGGCTTTTTTATTTTTTTAGGGGGATTAGAGTAGGTGTAATTAGTTTAAAATTCTTGTTATTATTTTATTATTTTCTGTAATTTAGTGGGGATTTTTTTCGCACTTTAGATAATTTATTTAAATTGTAATTAATTGTATTTAGTTTAGGTAATTAATTTAATTGTAGTGTAGTGTTAGATGTAATTGTAACATAGGTTAGGTTTTATTTTACAGGCAGGTAAATTTGTCTTTATTTTAACTAGGTAGTTATTAAATAGTTATATAACTATTGTACCTAGTTAAAATAAATACAAAGTTGCCTGTAAAATAAAAATAAACCCTAAGATAGATACAATGTAACTATTAGTTATATTATAGCTATCTTAGGGTTTATTTTATAGGTAAGTATTTAGTTTTAAATAGGAATAATTTAGTTAAAGGGACAGTCTAGTATAAATTAAACTTTCATTATTCAGATAGGACTTTTAATTTTAATCAACTTTCCAATTTACTTTTATCATCAAATAGTTTTTTTCTCTTGGTATTCTTAGTTTAAACTAAATATAGGTAGGCTCATATGCTAATTTCTAAGCCTTTGAGGGCTGCCTCTTATCACATGCTTTTTAAATCTCTTTTCAACACAAAGAGACAGAAAGTACACGTGGGCCATATAGATAACACTGTGTTCAGGCACAGGGGGTTATTTAAGATTTAGCACAAAACAATGCTAAATGCAAGACAATAGATAATAAACAGTCACAGTCATGTGATCAGGGGGCTGTTAGAAGGTTCCTAGATACAAGGTAATCAGAGAGGTAAAAAGTATATTAATATAACTGTGTTGGTTATGCAAAACTGGGGAATGGGTAATAAAGGGATTATCTATCTTTTAAAACAATAACAATTCTATGGTAGACTATCCCTTTAATGATAGTAATTTTATTTAGATTTATTAAAATTATATTTCAGTTAGGGGGGGTTAGGTTTAGGGTTAGACTTAGGTTTAGGGGTTAATACATTTAATATAGTGGCGGTGACGTTGTGGGAGGCAGATTAGGGGTTAATAAATGTAGTTAGGTTGTGGCGACATTGGGGGCGGCAGATTAGAGGTAAATAAATATAATGTAGGGTTTGGCGATGTTGGGGGCATCAGATTAGGGGTTCATAAGTATAATTTAGGTGGCGGCAGTGTCGAAGCGGCAGATTAGGGGTTAAAACATATAATGCAGGTGTTGGCGATGTCGGGGCGGCAGATTAGGGGTTAATACGTGTAATATTAGGGGTGTTTAGACTCGGGATTCATGTTAGGGTTTAGGTGTAGACATAAAAAGTATTTCCCCATAGGAATCAATGGGGCTGCGTTAGAAGGTGAACACTGTTTTTTTGCAGATGTTAGGTTTCTTTCCAGCCGTCTCTCCCCATTGATTCCTATGGGGAAATTGTGCACGAGCACGTTTTACCTGCTCACCGCTACCGTAAGCAGCGCTGGTATTGAGGTGAGATGTGGAGCTAAATTTTGCTCTTTGCTCACTTTTTTGCGGTTAACGCCGGGTTTGTAAAAACCCGTAATACCAGCGTTGTCTGTAAGTGAGCGGTGAGCATAAACTGCTCGTTAGCACCGCACCCCTGTTAACGCAAAACTAGTAATCTATGTGTGAATTAGGAAAAAATAAAAACTATAAGATTACAAAAAATAATTACCAATATTATCAAAAATAAAAATAATAACACCTAATCTAATAGCCCTATAAAAATAAAAAGCCCCCCCCCCCAAATAAAAACACCCCCTAACCTACAATAAACGACCAAAAGCCCTTAAAAGGGCTTTTGTAGGGCATTGCCCTAAGTTAAACAACTCTTTTACCTTAAAAAATGACTAAGTCCCCCCTAAAAGTAAACCCCCTGACCCAACCAACCCCCCAAAATTAAAAAACCTAACTCTAAAAAATCTAAAATACCCATTGCCCCTAAAGGGGCATTTGTATGGGCATTGCCTTTAAAAGAGCATTCAGCTCTTTTACTGACCTTCAAAGGGCATTCAGCTCTTTACAAGTGCCCAAAGCGGTGATATAAAAAAAAAACACCCAAAATTTTTAAAATAAATTAACACTAACCCCAGTCGCGATGTGGGTTGGCAGCAGATTAGAGGTTAATAAATTTAGTTTTGTGATGCGGGAGAGCAGCGGTTTAGGGTTTAATAGGTCGTTTATTTTAAATATGCTCGACTGCACCCGGTTACTTTTAACTTGTAATACGCCTGCAAGTTAGCGCAGTCACAATTTTGCTTATTGTGACCCACACTAACATTAGTGCCCAGTTTTAATCTATCCCTATGTCACCAGTCTTTGAAGTTGTATTAACCAATAAGATACAAGTATTGGGAATTACTGTCAAGTATATTATCCAGTATTACTGACTTTGGGCCAGTTATTTAACGCTCCCTCTTGAGCGTTAACTGTGCTAGAATGTAAGCTTTTTGCATTCCTCAGGGTGCTCTTGTAATTATGTGTTGAAAGTAAACGGTTTTCATTTTCATATTCCAATGTTTTTCACATAGAAGAATATGTTCTATTTATTCTTAAATATATACTGTTTTTATGGTACAAGATATAATTTTATATATATATATCAAACCAATTTCCAGTTCAGCCCACCAAGAGATAGCAGACTGGGTGCAGATATAGAAAGCATATGAGAAAAATGTAAATGCACTCGCAGGACTTTCACAAACTAATTTATTGGAACGTTTTCGGGGTTCACAACCCCTTCATCAGCATAAATACACAGACATAACTCAAACATTTTATAGTGTCAAAATACCACTCACAAACCTAGTGATTCTCCAAAAGTGCGCCAAATCACGAGCGTGGAATGCACTATGCGTTCCACAGTGCTAACATCTACCGGAAGTTGTATTATCTCACTTCCGGTTAGCGGCTGTATTATTACTCAGCCTTCAAATGATATCAATGCTTCTTCAGCAAAATTAGTGTCACATACAGATATATGTATATAGTGAGTCAAATAGAACTAAGTGTCATATATAAGAATTTAGATCGCCATAGTAATGTAGCATACTGACCAATCGTGTGCAACTGTGTATATAGCTCACCATGGTGACTGTAGTCATGGTTACAATAAACCACTGTGAGTCGTGTTTAGGCAAATTAAGCCATTCAAACAATACAGCATAAATGTGATATGTGCAAATATGAGATAATACCTCTAAATCTCATATGTGCAGAACCAAATTGCAAATGCATACACGTGCATATTAAAAAATAAACAATTAAGAACATAAATTTAAACAATAAAAGTGGGAATTATTGCTGAACTTGGTCCACTTTAGTTATGATAAATGACTGTATATATTATGTTAAATATATGGCCTGGCTGTATACATACAGTATCTAATCCTAATAGGATTCTGATATGTGTTCCCATGGGGAATGTATTCACATCATAAGGGAGCAAGGTTGAAATATTCATCAACCACGGGGGTGGTGAGTGCATATGTGAAAATTCATCAGCCCTTTATTTGTCACCACACATATTTGAATAGCCCAATTGGAGAGGGTTATAAATAATGTATTTTCACTTATATTAACCCAGCCTTTCAGTGTAAGACTGTCAGACCTCTAGGGCACAGACTGATCAGGTTTATCAAACATATACAGAGAAATATACGTAGTAACTTTTTACAATTAATGGGATGTCCATTATACCCAAATCTGGAAAGATGCCTAAGTATACTTATAGTAAAGATGCCATGATATATCTATAATAAGAATCATGGTAATATACTTATAGTAAAGATAAATATGGTATACATCTAGTAAAGACTCTTCATGATCTACTGGTATAAAAACCACAGATAAATTGGACCAGCTTGTGAGTGTCCAGGTATAATTAGGCTATTTAAGCCACAGAGTGCCTCAAGGCTGTCCATCTAATTAACCCCTGTGATTTAGGAGTGTATCAATGATGTCCCGACCTAGGGTGTATGGTGCAAAAATGGGTAACTATACCTCTGGGGCCAGGCTTCCACCAACAGAGATAGGAGCAATCACTCCCACTCAGTTGTGTCGTAAGTAACGAGCCTCCCTCACTCGCAAGAGCAAGGGGGCTAGGAACTACACGTAGCCACAGTGCCCCTAGGTTGTACCCCAAGCAAGTGGCACTACCCTGTGGGGTCATATAAGATTCTTAAAATCAGGTGTGGTATTTGGGCTGCACAACGTGCAATGGTCTGGTTAGTACTAGAACTTTTCATCACCCCCATACAAACAGGAGATATGTGATCAAACACTCCATTACGTGTACCACTACACACGTAGTGTACCTACATTTTTGTCAATGCTCGTGCTTCTATGTGGGTAAAACCATAGGCATGTTACGTGAACACATGGCAAATCACCGACATGCAATAAGAACTGCATTGAAACATGGAGATTCCGAACAACCGGTGGCACGCCACTGTGCCAATCAAGGCCACGCGGTTTCCTCCATACGCTACATTCTCATCGACCACATACCCCCATTGGACTGAGGAGGAGATCGAAATAAAACACTACTCAAACGTGAAGCCCAGTGTATCTTCAAACTTGGAACTATACATCCAGGGGGATTAAATACCACACCTGATTTTAAGAATCTTATATGACCCCACAGGGTAGTGCCACTTGCTTGGTGTACAACCTAGGGGCACTGTGGCTACATGTAGTTCCTAGCCCCCTTGCTCTTGCGAGTGAGGGAGGCTTGTTACTTACGACACAACTGAGTGGGAGTGATTGCTCCTATCTCTGTTGGTCCAAGCCTGGCCCCAGAGGTATAGTTACCCATTTTTGCACCATACACCCTAGGTCGGGACATCATTGATACACTCCTAAATCTGTGGCTTAAATAGCCTAATTATACCTGGACACTCACAAGCTGGTCCAATTTATCTGTGGTTTTTATACCAGTAGATCATGAAGAGTCTTTACTAGATGTATACCATATTTATCTTTACTATAAGTATATTACCATGATTCTTATTATAGATATATCATGGCATCTTTACTATAAGTATACTTAGGCATCTTTCCAGATTTGGGTATAATGGACATCCCATTAATTGTAAAAAGTTACTACGTATATTTCTCTGTATATGTTTGATAAACCTGATCAGTCTGTGCCCTAGAGGTCTGACAGTCTTACACTGAAAGGCTGGGTTAATATAAGTGAAAATACATTATTTATAACCCTCTCCAATTGGGCTATTCAAATATGTGTGGTGACAAATAAAGGGCTGATGAATTTTCACATATGCACTCACCACCCCCGTGGTTGATGAATATTTCAACCTTGCTCCCTTATGATGTGAATACATTCCCCATGGGAACACATATCAGAATCCTATTAGGATTAGATACTGTATGTATACAGCCAGGCCATATATTTAACATAATATATACAGTCATTTATCATAACTAAAGTGGACCAAGTTCAGCAATAATTCCCACTTTTATTGTCTAAATTTATGTTCTTAATTGTTTATTTTTTAATATGCCCGTGTATGCATTTGCAATTTGGTTCTGCACATATGAGATTTAGAGGTATTATCTCATATTTGCACATATCACATTTATGCTGTATTGTTTGAATGGCTTAATTTGCCTAAACACGACTCACAGTGGTTTATTGTAACCATGACTACAGTCACCATGGTGAGCTATATACACAGTTGCACACGATTGGTCAGTATGCTACATTACTATGGCGATCTAAATTCTTATATATGACACTTAGTTCTATTTGACTCACTATATACATATATCTGTATGTGACACTAATTTTGCTGAAGAAGCATTGATATCATTTGAAGGCTGAGTAATAATACAGCCGCTAACCGGAAGTGAGATAATACAACTTCCGGTAAATGTTAGCACTGTGGAACGCATAGCGCATTCCACGCTCGTGATTTGGCGCACTTTTGGAGAATCACTAAGGCCTAGATTTAGAGTTCGGCGGTAAAAGGGCTGTTAACGCTCCGCGGGTTTTTTTCTGGCCGCACCATAAATTTAACTCTGGTATCGAGAGTTCAAACAAATGCTGCGTTAGGCTCCAAAAAAGGAGCGTAGAGCATTTTTACCGCAAATGCAACTCTCGATACCAGAGTTGCTTACGGACGCGGCCGGCATCAAAAACGTGCTCGTGCACGATTCTCCCATAGGAAACAATGGGGCTGTTTGAGCTGAAAAAAAACCTAACACCTGCAAAAAAGCAGCGTTCAGCTCCTAACGCAGCCCCATTGTTTCCTATGGGGAAACACTTCCTACGTCTGCACCTAACACTCTAACATGTACCCCGAGTCTAAACACCCCTAACCTTACACTTATTAACCCCTAATCTGCCGCCCCCGCTATCGCTGACCCCTGCATTACACTTTTAACCCCTAATCTGCCGCTCCGTAAACCGCCGCCACCTACGTTATCCCTATGTACCCCTAATCTGCTGCCCTAACATCGCCGACCCCTATGTTATATTTATTAACCCCTAATCTGCCCCCCACAACGTCGCCGACACCTACCTACACTTATTAACCCCTAATCTGCCGAGCGGACCTGAGCGCTACTATAATAAAGTTATTAACCCCTAATCCGCCTCACTAACCCTATCATAAATAGTATTAACCCCTAATCTGCCCTCCCTAACATCGCCGACACCTACCTTCAATTATTAACCCCTAATCTGCCGACCGGAGCTCACCGCTATTCTAATAAATGTATTAACCCCTAAAGCTAAGTCTAACCCTAACACTAACACCCCCCTAAGTTAAATATAATTTTTATCTAACGAAATAAATTAACTCTTATTAAATAAATAATTCCTATTTAAAGCTAAATACTTACCTGTAAAATAAATCCTAATATAGCTACAATATAAATTATAATTATATTATAGCTATTTTAGGATTAATATTTATTTTACAGGCAACTTTGTAATTATTTTAACCAGGTACAATAGCTATTAAATAGTTAAGAACTATTTAATAGTTACCTAGTTAAAATAATTACAAATTTACCTGTAAAATAAATCCTAACCTAAGATATAATTAAACCTAACACTACCCTATCAATAAAATAATTAAATAAACTACCTACAATTACCTACAATTAACCTAACACTACACTATCAATAAATTAATTAAACACAATTGCTACAAATAAATAAAATTAAATAAACTATCTAAAGTACAAAAAATAAAAAAGAACTAAGTTACAGAAAATAATTAAATATTTACAAACATAAGAAAAATATTACAACAATTTTAAACTAATTACACCTACTCTAAGCCCCCTAATAAAATAACAAAGCCCCCCAAAATAAAAAATTCCCTACCCTATTCTAAAATACAAATATTACAAGCTCTTTTACCTTACCAGCCCTGAACAGGGCCCTTTGCGGGGCATGCCCCAAGAATTTCAGCTCTTTTGCCTGTAAAAAAAAACATACAATACCCCCCCCCCAACATTACAACCCACCACCCACATACCCCTAATCTAACCCAAACCCCCCTTAAATAAACCTAACACTACCCCCCTGATGATCTTCCTACCTTGTCTTCACCATGCCAGGTTCACCGATCCGTCCTGGCTCCAAGATCTTCATCCAACCCAAGCGGGGGCTAGACATCCACTGAAGAAGTCCAGAAGAGGGTCCAAAGTCTTCCTCCTATCCGGCAAGAAGAGGACATCCGGACCGGCAAACATCTTCTCCAAGCGGCATCTTCTATCTTCTTCCATCCGATGACGACCGGCTCCATCTTGAAGACCTCCAGCGCGGATCCATCCTCTTCTTCCGACGACTAGACGACGAATGACGGTTCCTTTAAGGGACGTCATCCAAGATGGCGTCCCTCGAATTCCGATTGGCTGATAGGATTCTATCAGCCAATCGGAATTAAGGTAGGAATTTTCTGATTGGCTGATGGAATCAGCCAATCAGAATATAGTTCAATCCGATTGGCTGATCCAATCAGCCAATCAGATTGAGCTCGCATTCTATTGGCTGTTCCGATCAGCCAATAGAATGCGAGCTCAATCTGATTGGCTGATTGGATCAGCCAATCGGATTGAACTATATTCTGATTGGCTGATTCCATCAGCCAATCAGAAAATTCCTACCTTAATTCCGATTGGCTGATAGAATCCTATCAGCCAATCGGAATTCGAGGGACGCCATCTTGGATGACGTCCCTTAAAGGAACCGTCATTCGTCGTCTAGTCGTCGGAAGAAGAGGATGGATCCGCGCTGGAGGTCTTCAAGATGGAGCCGGTCGTCATCGGATGGAAGAAGATAGAAGATGCCGCTTGGAGAAGATGTTTGCCGGTCCGGATGTCCTCTTCTTGCCGGATAGGAGGAAGACTTTGGACCCTCTTCTGGACTTCTTCAGTGGATGTCTAGCCCCCGCTTGGGTTGGATGAAGATCTTGGAGCCAGGACGGATCGGTGAACCTGGCATGGTGAAGACAAGGTAGGAAGATCATCAGGGGGGTAGTGTTAGGTTTATTTAAGGGGGGTTTGGGTTAGATTAGGGGTATGTGGGTGGTGGGTTGTAATGTTGGGGGGGGGGTATTGTATGTTTTTTTTTACAGGCAAAAGAGCTGAAATTCTTGGGGCATGCCCCGCAAAGGGCCCTGTTCAGGGCTGGTAAGGTAAAAGAGCTTGTAATATTTGTATTTTAGAATAGGGTAGGGAATTTTTTATTTTGGGGGGCTTTGTTATTTTATTAGGGGGCTTAGAGTAGGTGTAATTAGTTTAAAATTGTTGTAATATTTTTCTTATGTTTGTAAATATTTTATTATTTTCTGTAACTTAGTTCTTTTTTATTTTTTGTACTTTAGATAGTTTATTTAATTTTATTTATTTGTAGCAATTGTGTTTAATTAATTTATTGATAGTGTAGTGTTAGGTTAATTGTAGGTAATTGTAGGTAGTTTATTTAATTATTTTATTGATAGGGTAGTGTTAGGTTTAATTATATCTTAGGTTAGGATTTATTTTACAGGTAAATTTGTAATTATTTTAACTAGGTAACTATTAAATAGTTCTTAACTATTTAATAGCTATTGTACCTGGTTAAAATAATTACAAAGTTGCCTGTAAAATAAATATTAATCCTAAAATAGGTATAATATAATTATAATTTATATTGTAGCTATATTAGGATGTATTTTACAGGTAAGTATTTAGCTTTAAATAGGAATTATTTATTTAATAAGAGTTAATTTATTTCGTTAGATAAAAATTATATTTAACTTAGGGGGGTGTTAGTGTTAGGGTTAGACTTAGCTTTAGGGGTTAATACATTTATTAGAATAGCGGTGAGCTCCGGTCGGCAGATTAGGGGTTAATAATTGAAGGTAGGTGTCGGCGATATTAGGGAGGGCAGATTAGGGGTTAATACTATTTATGATAGGGTTAGTGAGGCGGATTAGGGGTTAATAACTTTATTATAGTAGCGCTCAGGTCCGCTCGGCAGATTAGGGGTTAATAAGTGTAGGTAGGTGTCGGCGACGTTGTGGGGGGCAGATTAGGGGTTAATAAATATAACATAGGGGTCGGCGATGTTAGGGGTAGCAGATTAGGGGTACATAGGGATAACGTAGGTGGCGGCGATTTGCGGTCGGAAGATTAGGGGTTAATTATTTTAAGTAGCTTGCGGCGACGTTGTGGGGGGCAAGTTAGGGGTTAATAGATATAATACAGGGGTCGGCGGTGTTAGGGGCAGCAGATTAGGGGTACATAAGTATAACGTAGGTGGCGGTCGGCAGATTAGGGGTTAAAAATTTTAATCGAGTGGCGGCGATGTGGGGGGACCTCGGTTTAGGGGTACATAGGTAGTTTATGGGTGTTAGTGTACTTTAGGGTACAGTAGTTAAGAGCTTTATAAACCGGCGTTAGCCAGAAAGCTCTTAACTACTGCTATTTTCCTGCGGCTGGAATCTTGTCGTTAGAGCTCTAACGCTCACTGCAGAAACGACTCTAAATACCAGCGTTAGAAAGATCCCATTGAAAAGATAGGCTACGCAAATGGCGTAGGGGGATCTGCGGTATGGAAAAGTCGCGGCTGAAAAGTGAGCGTTAGACCCTTTAATCACTGACTCCAAATACCAGCGGGCGCCCAAAACCAGCGTTAGGAGCCTCTAACGCTGGTTTTGACGGCTACCGCCGAACTCTAAATCTAGGCCTAGGTTTGTGAGTGGTATTTTGACACTATAAAATGTTTGAGTTATGTCTGTGTATTTATGCTGATGAAGGGGTTGTGAACCCCGAAAACGTTCCAATAAATTAGTTTGTGAAAGTCCTGCGAGTGCATTTACATTTTTCTCATATATATATATATATATATATATATATATATATATATATATATATATATATATATATAAAATTATATAATTATATATAGGTATAGATATATACAGATATATATAGGAATATCTATTTAGAAATACTTTAAATATATTCTGCTATGTGCAGAACATAGGAATGTGAAAAATGAGGCATTTTCATTCTACTGACACAACAGAAAATAGGGCTGGTCTTCATATTTTTCCAGGGCTACTTTATATTCCCAGTCCAGCCCTGGCTAAGGATGTTCCTCAGAGTACAGTATGTTTTGAGCATAATTGTGCAAGATGAGAACTTGCAGTATAACAGGCACTCTAGTAATTAGAATATTTTTTTAAAACTTAGTGGCAAGTTCTTATTAAGGAACAGAAGCATCTCTGCATGTTCAGCTATAAGTCTGTTTCTGCTATCAGTAAGGACGTTTGATGCTAAGCTGAACAGTCTTTCACTTTTCACACTGCTGCATGGGTCAGAAAGAAATTTTTGGGCCATTAAATCTCAGTTTATTAACTTCCCAGTACATCAGGGGTTTGTCTAAATGAGGTACAGAGATCTCTCCCAGGTAGGCTTCCAGCAGTATAGTAGCAGCTTTTGGGGCACTGCTCTGACGTACAATAATACAAATAACAGCAATTTGTATTGGCAGAACAGAAGTGAACAATTTTTAGTTACGTCTTCACTCCAGCTTTAAATAAAATCGGAACATGAAGTTTGAAAAACACCACAAGATGGCATATGGGTAGGAAGTGGAGGTATCGGTTTAAGTATCGGTGCATTTGCATGAGTAAAAGTACTCATGCAAACACTTGGTATCAGCACTGATACCAATACTAGTATCGGTGCAACCCTAGTTAAAACCTTTATTAATATTGCATAAATATGTTTTTTCATGATTTCATCTACTAAACGGAAAAGGACACCAATGCTTCTAACAAAGTGGGATTGGACCTGCGAAACGTGTAAGGCCACGCCCACCTGCCGCAGCTTTTCAGTGTGTGTATACACTGTTTCTACAGCTATTGCTTTTGACAGTTTTCTATCTTATCTACTATATCCTGGTTTTACATGCCATTGGTAATCTTTATTAGTGGATCTCCTTTGCCCACATTGGGACAGTGTCAGTAGGAGTTTTATTACAGCTCCAGACCCACTGGACTCTGTTAAGACCCATATGCCTAAATTTAGAGTTCTGCGTTAGCCTTAAAAAGCAGTGTTAAGGGGTCCTAACGTTGCTTTTTATCTAACGCTGGTATCTAGAGTAAGGCAGGAAAGGGTCTACCTCACTTTCTTTCCGCGACTCGAGGCTACAGCAAATCCCCTTAAGTCAATTGCGTATCCTATCTTTTTTATGGGATTTGCCTAACGCCGGTATTACGAGTCTTGGAAGAAGTGAGTGGTACAGCCTCTACCGCCAAGACTCCAACCGTAAAAAAAGTCAGTAGTTAAGAGTTTTATGGGCTAACGCCGGAACATAAGGCTCTTAACTACAGTGCTACAAAGTACAAAGTACACTAACACCCATAAACTACCTATGAACCCCTAAACCGAGGCCCCCTCACATCGCAAACCCTATAATAAAAATTTTTAACCCCTAATCTTCCGACCGGACATCGCCGCCACCTACATTATCCCTATGAACCCCTAATCTGCTGCCCCTAACATTGCCGACACCTATATTATATTTATTACCCCCTAATCTGCCGCCCCCAACCTCGCCGCCACCTAGCTACACTTATTAACCCCTAATCTGCCGACCGGGCATCGCCTCCGCTATAATGTATTAACCCCTAAACCGCCTCACTCCCGCCTCACAAACATTATAATAAATTGTATTAACCCCTAATCTGCCCTCCCTAACATCGCCGCGACCTACCTACAATGATTAACCCCTAATCTGCCGCCCCCAACGTCACCGCTACTATAATAAAGTTATTAACCCCTAAACCTAAGTCTAACCCTAACACCCCCCTAAGTTAAATATAATTTACATAAAACAAAATAAATTTACTATAATGAAATAAATTATTCCTATTTAAAACTAAATACTTACCTAGGCCTAGATTTAGAGTTCGGCGGTAGCCGTCAAAACCAGCGTTAGAGGCTCCTAACGCTGGTTTTGGGCGCCCGCTGGTATTTGGAGTCAGTGATTAAAGGGTCTAACGCTCACTTTTCAGCCGCGACTTTTCCATACCGCAGATCCCCCTACGCCATTTGCGTAGCCTATCTTTTCAATGGGATCTTTCTAACGCTGGTATTTAGAGTCGTTTCTGCAGTGAGCGTTAGAGCTCTAACGACAAGATTCCAGCCGCCTGAAAATAGCAGGAGTTAAGAGCTTTCTGGCTAACGCCGGTTTATAAAGCTCTTAACTACTGTACCCTAAAGTACACTAACACCCATAAACTACCTATGTACCCCTAAACCGAGGTCCCCCCACATCGCCGCCACTCGATTCAAATTTTTAACCCCTAATCTGCCGACCGCCACCTACGTTATACTTATGTACCCCTAATCTGCTGCCCCTAACACCGCCGACCCCTGTATTATATCTATTAACCCCTAACTTGCCCCCCACAACGTCGCCGCAAGCTACTTAAAATAATTAACCCCTAATCTTCCGACCGCAAATCGCCGCCACCTACGTTATCCCTATGTACCCCTAATCTGCTACCCCTAACATCGCCGACCCCTATGTTATATTTATTAACCCCTAATCTGCCCCCCACAACGTCGCCGACACCTACCTACACTTATTAACCCCTAATCTGCCGAGCGGACCTGAGCGCTACTATAATAAAGTTATTAACCCCTAATCCGCCTCACTAACCCTATCATAAATAGTATTAACCCCTAATCTGCCCTCCCTAACATCGCCGACACCTACCTTCAATTATTAACCCCTAATCTGCCGACCGGAGCTCACCGCTATTCTAATAAATGTATTAACCCCTAAAGCTAAGTCTAACCCTAACACTAACACCCCCCTAAGTTAAATATAATTTTTATCTAACGAAATAAATTAACTCTTATTAAATAAATAATTCCTATTTAAAGCTAAATACTTACCTGTAAAATACATCCTAATATAGCTACAATATAAATTATAATTATATTATACCTATTTTAGGATTAATATTTATTTTACAGGCAACTTTGTAATTATTTTAACCAGGTACAATAGCTATTAAATAGTTAAGAACTATTTAATAGTTACCTAGTTAAAATAATTACAAATTTACCTGTAAAATAAATCCTAACCTAAGATATAATTAAACCTAACACTACCCTATCAATAAAATAATTAAATAAACTACCTACAATTACCTACAATTAACCTAACACTACACTATCAATAAATTAATTAAACACAATTGCTACAAATAAATAAAATTAAATAAACTATCTAAAGTACAAAAAATAAAAAAGAACTAAGTTACAGAAAATAATAAAATATTTACAAACATAAGAAAAATATTACAACAATTTTAAACTAATTACACCTACTCTAAGCCCCCTAATAAAATAACAAAGCCCCCCAAAATAAAAAATTCCCTACCCTATTCTAAAATACAAATATTACAAGCTCTTTTACCTTACCAGCCCTGAACAGGGCCCTTTGCGGGGCATGCCCCAAGAATTTCAGCTCTTTTGCCTGTAAAAAAAAACATACAATACCCCCCCCCCAACATTACAACCCACCACCCACATACCCCTAATCTAACCCAAACCCCCCTTAAATAAACCTAACACTACCCCCCTGATGATCTTCCTACCTTGTCTTCACCATGCCAGGTTCACCGATCCGTCCTGGCTCCAAGATCTTCATCCAACCCAAGCGGGGGCTAGACATCCACTGAAGAAGTCCAGAAGAGGGTCCAAAGTCTTCCTCCTATCCGGCAAGAAGAGGACATCCGGACCGGCAAACATCTTCTCAAAGCGGCATCTTCTATCTTCTTCCATCCGATGACGACCGGCTCCATCTTGAAGACCTCCAGCGCGGATCCATCCTCTTCTTCCGACGACTAGACGACGAATGACGGTTCCTTTAAGGGACGTCATCCAAGATGGCGTCCCTCGAATTCCGATTGGCTGATAGGATTCTATCAGCCAATCGGAATTAAGGTAGGAATTTTCTGATTGGCTGATGGAATCAGCCAATCAGAATATAGTTCAATCCGATTGGCTGATCCAATCAGCCAATCAGATTGAGCTCGCATTCTATTGGCTGATCGGAACAGCCAATAGAATGCGAGCTCAATCTGATTGGCTGATTGGATCAGCCAATCGGATTGAACTATATTCTGATTGGCTGATTCCATCAGCCAATCAGAAAATTCCTACCTTAATTCCGATTGGCTGATAGAATCCTATCAGCCAATCGGAATTCGAGGGACGCCATCTTGGATGACGTCCCTTAAAGGAACCGTCATTCGTCGTCTAGTCGTCGGAAGAAGAGGATGGATCCGCGCTGGAGGTCTTCAAGATGGAGCCGGTCGTCATCGGATGGAAGAAGATAGAAGATGCCGCTTGGAGAAGATGTTTGCCGGTCCGGATGTCCTCTTCTTGCCGGATAGGAGGAAGACTTTGGACCCTCTTCTGGACTTCTTCAGTGGATGTCTAGCCCCCGCTTGGGTTGGATGAAGATCTTGGAGCCAGGACGGATCGGTGAACCTGGCATGGTGAAGACAAGGTAGGAAGATCATCAGGGGGGTAGTGTTAGGTTTATTTAAGGGGGGTTTGGGTTAGATTAGGGGTATGTGGGTGGTGGGTTGTAATGTTGGGGGGGGGGTATTGTATGTTTTTTTTTACAGGCAAAAGAGCTGAAATTCTTGGGGCATGCCCCGCAAAGGGCCCTGTTCAGGGCTGGTAAGGTAAAAGAGCTTGTAATATTTGTATTTTAGAATAGGGTAGGGAATTTTTTATTTTGGGGGTCTTTGTTATTTTATTAGGGGGCTTAGAGTAGGTGTAATTAGTTTAAAATTGTTGTAATATTTTTCTTATGTTTGTAAATATTTTATTATTTTCTGTAACTTAGTTCTTTTTTATTTTTTGTACTTTAGATAGTTTATTTAATTTTATTTATTTGTAGCAATTGTGTTTAATTAATTTATTGATAGTGTAGTGTTAGGTTAATTGTAGGTAATTGTAGGTAGTTTATTTAATTATTTTATTGATAGGGTAGTGTTAGGTTTAATTATATCTTAGGTTAGGATTTATTTTACAGGTAAATTTGTAATTATTTTAACTAGGTAACTATTAAATAGTTCTTAACTATTTAATAGCTATTGTACCTGGTTAAAATAATTACAAAGTTGCCTGTAAAATAAATATTAATCCTAAAATAGGTATAATATAATTATAATTTATATTGTAGCTATATTAGGATTTATTTTACAGGTAAGTATTTAGCTTTAAATAGGAATTATTTATTTAATAAGAGTTAATTTATTTCGTTAGATAAAAATTATATTTAACTTAGGGGGGTGTTAGTGTTAGGGTTAGACTTAGCTTTAGGGGTTAATACATTTATTAGAATAGCGGTGAGCTCCGGTCGGCAGATTAGGGGTTAATAATTGAAGGTAGGTGTCGGCGATGTTAGGGAGGGCAGATTAGGGGTTAATACTATTTATGATAGGGTTAGTGAGGCGGATTAGGGGTTAATAACTTTATTATAGTAGCGCTCAGGTCCGCTCGGCAGATTAGGGGTTAATAAGTGTAGGTAGGTGTCGGCGACGTTGTGGGGGGCAGATTAGGGGTTAATAAATATAACATAGGGGTCGGCGATGTTAGGGCAGCAGATTAGGGGTACATAGGGATAACGTAGGTGGCGGCGGTTTACGGAGCGGCAGATTAGGGGTTAAAAGTGTAATGCAGGGGTCAGCGATAGCGGGGGCGGCAGATTAGGGGTTAATAAGTGTAAGGTTAGGGGTGTTTAGACTCGGGGTACATGTTAGGGTGTTAGGTGCAGACTTAGGAGGTGTTTCCCCATAGGAAACAATGGGGCTGCGTTAGGAGCTGAACGCTGCTTTTTTGCAGGTGTTAGGTTTTTTTTCAGCTCAAACAGCCCCATTGTTTCCTATGGGAGAATCGTGCACGAGCACGTTTTTGATGCCGGCCGCGTCCGTAAGCAACTCTGGTATCGAGAGTTGCATTTGCGGTAAAAATGCTCTACGCTCCTTTTTTGGAGCCTAACGCAGCATTTGTTTGAACTCTCGATACCAGAGTTAAATTTATGGTGCGGCCAGAAAAAAACCCGCGGAGCGTTAACAGCCCTTTTACCGCCGAACTCTAAATCTAGGCCCTATAAAATAAACCCTAATATAGCTACAATATAACTAATTGCAACATTGTAGCTATTTTAGGATTTATATTTATTTTACAGGCAACTTTGTATTTATTTTAACTAGGTAGAATAGCTATTAAATAGGTAATAACTATTTAATACCTACCTAGTTAAAATAATTACAAAATTACCTGTAAAATAAATCCTAACCTAAGTTACAATTTCACCTAACACTACACTATCAATATATTAATTAAATAAATTACCTACAATTATCTAAACTAAAATACAATTAAATAAACTAAACTATAGTACAAAAACAAACAAACACTAAATTACAAAAAATAAAAAAATATTACAAGAATTTTAATCTAATTAAGCCCTCTAATAAAATAAAAAAGCCCCCCAAAATAATAAAATGCCCTACCCTATACTATATTACCAAAGTAATCAGCTCTTTTACCAGCCCTTAAAAGGGCTTTTTGTGGGGCATTGCCCCAAAGTAATCAGCTCTTTTACCTGTAAAATAAAATACAAGACCCCCCAACATTACAACCCACCACCCACACACCCCTACTCTAAAACCCACCCGATCCCCCCTTAAATAAACCTAACTCTACCCCCCTGAAGATCACTCTACCTTGAGCCGTCTTCACCCAACCTGGCAGAACTCTTCACCCGATGCGGGCACAAGTGGTCCTCCAGCTGGTCAGAAGTCTTCATCCTATCCGGGCAGAAGAGGACATCCAGACCGACAGACATTTTCATCCAAGCGGCATCTTCTATCTTCATCCTTCCGGCGATGAGCATCTCCATCTTGAAGACCTCCGGCACGGAACATCCAGCTCTACCGACGACTACCCGACGAATGACTGGTCCTTTAAATGACATCATCCAAGATGGCGTCCCTCGAATTCTGATTGGCTGATAGGATTCTATCAGCCAATCGGAATTAAGGTAGGGAAAATCTGATTGGTTGATTTAATCAGCCAATCGGATTGAAGTTCAGCCAATAAAATTGAACTTGCATTCTATTGGCTCATCCAATCAGCCAATCGGATTGAACTTCAATCCGATTGGCTGATTACATCAGCCAATCGGATTTTTCCTACCTTAATTCCGATTGGCTGATAGAATCCTATCAGCCAATCGGAATTCGAGGGACGCCATCTTGGATGACGTCATTTAAAGGACCAGTCATTCGTCGGGTAGTCATTGGTAGAGCTGGATGTTCCGCGTTGGAGGTCTTCAAGATGGAGCCGCTCATCGCCGGAAGGATGAAGATAGAAGATGCCGCTTGGATGAAGATGTCTGCCGGTCCAGATGTCCTCTTCTGCCCGGATAGGATGAAGACTTCTGCCTGGCTGGAGGACCACTTGTGCCCGCATCGGATGAAGAGTTTAGCCCGGTTGGGTGAAGACGGCTCAAAGTAGGGTGATCTTCAGGGGGTAGTGTTAGGTTTATTTAAGGGGGGATTGGGTGGGTTTTAGAGTAGGGGTGTGTGGGTGGTGGGTTGTAATGTTGGGGGGGGTCTTGTATTTTATTTTACAGGTAAAAGAGCTGATTACTTTGGGGCAATGCCCCGCAAAAAGCCCTTTTAAGGGCTGGTAAAAGAGCTGATTACTTTGGTAATTTAGTATAGGGTAGGGCATTTTATTATTTTGGGGGGCTTTTTTATTTTATTAGGGGGCTTAGATTAGGTGTAATTAGATTAAAATTCTTGTAATATTTTTTTATTTTTTGTAATTTAGTGTTTTTTTTAAATTTATTTAATTGTATTTTAGTTTAGATAATTGTAGGTAATTTATTTAATTAATGTATTGATAGTGTAGTGTTAGGTGTAATTGTAACTTAGGTTAGGATTTATTTTACAGGTAATTTTGTAATTATTTTAACTAGGTAGCTATTAAATAGTTATTAACTATTTAATAGCTATTCTACCTAGTTAAAATAAATACAAAGTTGCCTGTAAAATAAATATAAATCCTAAAATAGCTACAATGTTACAATTAGTTATATTGTAGCTAGTTAGGGTTTATTTTATAGGTAAGTATTTAGTTTTAAATAGGAATAATTTATTTCATTATAGTAAATTTATTTTGTTTTATTTAAATTATATTTAACTTAGGGGGGTGTTAGGGTTAGGGTTAGACTTAGGTTTAGGGGTTAATAACTTTATTATAGTAGCGGCGAAGTTGGGGACGGCAGATTAGGGGTTAATAATTGTAGGTAGGTGGCGGCGATGTTAGGGAGGTCAGATTAGGGGTTAATACAATTTATTAAAGTATTTGGGAGGCGGGAGTGCGGCGGTTTAGGGGTTAATACATTTATTATAGTGGCGGCGATGTCCGGTCGGCAGATTAGGGGTTAATAAGTGTAGCTAGGTGGCGGTGACGTTGGGGGGGACAGATTAGGGGTTAATAAATATAATATAGGTGTCGGCGATGTTAGGGACAGCAGATTCGGGGTTCATAGGGATAATGTAGGTGGCGGCGGTGTCCGGAGCTGCAGATTAGGGGTTAATAACATTATTTTAATTTTTAATTTTTATTGAGGTTCAGAATAAGGCATACATAGAATATAATAAACAAAGCGTCACAATAAAAGATAACAGGTTAATTATAGCATAGGTTTGAATAGAGACACAATGCATACCTGAAATGAAAAAGAAATAATGCAAAATAACATTGTGAATGCCTAGTACTCTGTATGCTCCCTAAATGGTAACAGAGGCCACTCTCGGACCTCAAACAATGGTATATAATCATATATATAGGGGGCTAATTCAAATATAAAAGACCACTCTTGGATCTTTAAGTGGGAACCTCTTTTTTTGTTTTTAGTATAGTAGCAAAATGCTATAACTGATAACTGGAAACCTGAACATTTTTACTGTATAGTAATTTGAATGTTCTGTGGTAACATGGAAAAGCTATATAGTAGCTAAATGCTATAACTGATGACTGGAAACCTGAAAACTTATTTTGTAGCATCAAGGGAATATTTTCAGGGAATAGCAGAAGATAAAATAATTAAACAAATAGGTAATTTTAGAATGTTTGATACAAGCTAAATAAAATAGTACTATCATACGCTGTAATATGGATTTTCTGCACTGACCAGCTTAGAGAGAGGGACAATCTCGGGATATTCTATGAGCTATTACATAACTAGAAGGTCT
Source organism: Bombina bombina (assembly GCF_027579735.1). NCBI lineage: Eukaryota > Metazoa > Chordata > Amphibia > Anura > Bombinatoridae > Bombina > Bombina bombina. The sequence goes on from NC_069509.1 coordinate 78,199,954, forward strand.
GTTATGACAAAAACAGTATCCTTAGAATTACTTATATGGACTGCTTCAGCTTAGACTAAGTAGCATTCCAAATGCTTTGGTTGTATGACTATACGCATAGTGCACTGCCCCGGCCGCAGGCCATGCACCACTGCACATAAAGTTTATAGAAACAGTAAGCCTAGCACTTAGAGAGCATATGCCCTGAGGATAGTTCAGGCTAGGAAAATAAATGTACAGCACAGTACCTACTTTTGTAGTCTTTCATGTAAAGCTGACCTATGTTAACTGCCATGGAAAAATGCAACTCGCTAAATGATGTTAAGAGACTCACTTTTCCTACTAATCCTATATGGGACTATGAAGAGCAAGTACAATTATGGAATGATGTAGGAATGTGCTGCTAATTTGGAATATGTAAGGAGGTCACAATATCAGTAAATACAAGTTATAAGAAGAATATACCCGTGTATGCTAGAGTACAATTACAGGAAGAGGATATAACTAATTAAGCACTCAAAAGTAAGATAACCCAAGTTCATAGTACCCCTGGGAAGTTCAAACAGTGCCACATACACATTATAAACATTAAAAAACATTAAGGGTAATAGCGAGGGAGCTAACAAACTGAAAAACTGTGAATACAAAGGTGATATGCAACGTAGGTCTGTTTAACCATATCAAGGGCCAAGCGCAATTGACTCCAGTGGGAGCCCCTCTGACGTAGTTGTTTTTGCTAATTAATCACCATACACATTAAAGGATAATAGCAGAAAAGCTCTCAAACAAAGCTGTAAATACAAATACAATATTTAACGTGGGTCCACTTGAACACAACAGGGGATCAGTTTAACCAACTCCAGTACGTGACCCTTCCTTATAATCTCCTTTACTGGATAATCGGCAGATAAGCCAAAGTCTAAGTCTCAAATAGGTGGTGGTAAAATGATAGCGTCCCTGCTTCTGGTTAATATCCCAAATAAACAGTCGCACTTCAAAGCGACAAGGGGTTTTCCAAGCATGTATAGCCACTGCGGAACTTTGTAGTTGTGTCCATGAACTGCCGTAATCTCGAAATGACTGTTCCACAGGGACTCTCCTACTTGTGTGTTCCTCGGTAGGTAGGAAGACTGGTTGAGTCGCTGCTGTGTCTCCTTTGCTACACTCTGCGTCGGATGTGTAGCCGACAGTAAGCTGTGTGATTTCAACCTCTGCGGAGGTCCCATCTTTAGTCATAGGTCCTGCGGTGCTAAGTGGATTGTCTATTTCGATCAGGGTAGGTCTGCAGTGCTGGGGCCCCAGAGCACTATCACCCAAGTGCATCACCGAAGCAGGCCTGGCTGGAATGGGTTGTTGAGGTATTGTGAGACCTCCGAGGCCGAATGAGACAGTCAGCTCTCTTTCTAAGGCCGCATGATGTTCCGAGAGAAGATTGCGCAGTGTCTGCAAAACTGCATTGGCGCTTGTCATGTCCATATTGATCTGTTGTGTAGATCGCTAGGTCAGTGCACTAGTTAGAATAATATGAGAGCACTCAAAGTGCTAACTAACGACAGGAGCTGGAAAGCAACCTGCCGGGGGGTTATTTCACACGGTCGATGGTATAGACTTCAATGTAGCTCCGGGCTCTGAAGCCAGCAGCGATCCTGGCCAAAATGGTCTCGTTGATTAGGCTTTCATTAGTAGATTTTAAGTATGCTAAACTCAATACTGGATGCTTCATATAGAGGACATTATCTAGTGAAAAGCACAGGAAAGCTGAAGCAGCTTGCAGAAGTGCGACCAGTCATGGCCGCCACCCGGAAGTTCCCCGGTTAATAACATTATGCAGGTCTCAATGCTCACTTTTCTGAGGCTAACGCAGCCATTCAGACAACTCGTAATACCAGCGTTGACTTAAGGGTGCGCTGGAAAAAAAAGGCTCATTAGCACCGCAGGTCTTTACCGACAAAACTCTAAATCTAGCGGATAGAAAGGTGTGGAGTGCTTACCGTCTGGATATCTGGAGAGGACTGGGAATAATTCTATTTGGAGAGACCCCTGCAAACTTGGAAGGATTTCCGTATACCTGGCTACCGGTATTTTACTATTGATGTTTTGATTGTAGTGTACCTTGGCTCCAAGCGAGGCCACTTTTGTGAGTGTACATTTTACATATTTATTACACCTCTTTGTGATTTTTTTATACTTCTACTCTTATATCTGTTTCTGGTTTGGCACTTCTTCCCCACTTTTGTTTTTTAGATTGTTTATATATCCACCTGCCCCAGTGAGCAATATTTTTCTAGAAGCATTGCCTCCAGAACGGTTCATCAGGACAGGACGAAAATTGGATCCCAGCACTTCTTTACTGGCAGCCTATTTCTGGCTGTGTTTTAGCTTTTGCACTTATATATATGTGTATATATGTGTACATATATATTCATGTGTTTATACTGTATGTGTATATATGTGTACATATATATTTATGTGTTTATATGTGTATATATGTGTACATATATATTTATGTGTTTATATGTGTATATATGTCTGTAAACACATATACACACATATAGATACATATGTACACAAATATAAACATATATATACAGTATATATATATATATATATATATATATACACACACATACATATGCATCTTTAGACATGTATGTATCTCTATGTTAAAGTCCTTTTTTTTTTTTTAACAACTGAGACCTTTTTGGTGCATTATTTTTTAAAATAATTTTTATTAGATGGTGATATTATATGTGTAACTCTACTTTGTAATGTATTTTTGATGTGTTTTGTGTTTAATGAAACAGTTAACCAGAGCTCTGAGGACTTGCTAACCCGACAAGCACTAATTTGAATTGCGCTCAAGCGATCGCATTTACTTGTAATATGAGCGGAAAACCCAATGTGGGCAATCCCCTGTGATGTACCCCTTATCGCTTGCTCTGAACTTTTAGCGCTCAACTCTTCATCTGGCTCTATATCCGTAGCGGGCCTCTAATGTGGCTACAATTCAAATGGCAATCATTAAAGGGGTCAATGACAGTATATAGGACTACACAAAGTGTTAATGTGTATCTAATGAAGAAGGTGCGCCTACTTGATGCTACTCTCTATGATAACGGTAAGCTGAGGTGTATAATGAATACTAGATGTGTACGAATTAATATAAAATTGATAGATCTATATGTCAATATATCTCATACAAGATATTATATAATAACAAGATATAAGAGTTATAATCGACAGTAAGGTATAATATGCTTAGAGAAAAGTCCTTCAGTACAGTTCCTAGTGCAATATATGTCCAACAGGGCGTTCTGCCCAATGGGATGATCTTCTTAGTGTGTGCACATTAAATGAACCAATAGAGATAGCAGCTCTCTCCACAAAACAGTAGGTAGAATAAAGCACGTCTTAAAAGACAAAAAGAGAGGCGCTCTTGGTGCAGATAATCCTAAACCAATATGATATCATCAGCAATAGTAGGTATATCGGTACTCACAAATATGATTGCACATACAGTGCAATAATGTGCAGGCCGATGCTTTAGAGCCGCTCGGCTGACTCTCCCCTGGCTAGTCCTCTGTGCTCAGGAACCAGAAACACTCATACCATTCGGGTAATAGGTATACACTCCTGAAATATAATCCTGGAATATAAAAGAAAAAGGCGCCCATGGTGCAGAGAAACCTGGACACTGTATGACCAAATACAATATACTGTAGACCTGTACTCACAAGTGAACATGCACAACCAGTGCAATATCAGACATGCCGAAGCAGGACTGTACTTAAGGTACATACCATACCATTAAAACACACAAACTAGCAATGGGCTAATGTAATAGGGAATCTCACGGATAAATAATAAACTAGCTACAATAAGGGGAATAAAAGAGCCCAACACTTGGGTAACCTCAGTAGATGATTGCAATCTAGTAATGGATGTTTTATGGATCAGTGGGTGAAATACAAGGAATCTTCTGTTATCTATTAAACAAACATTTAGTCAACAATGTGCCCATACCTGAATAATCACCACTGTTGTTAAGAACCCTGGTCCTAACCTCTGTGTCAATAATTAGTAATTCTCACAACTAAAAGCTCATTGAATTACCATTACAATGGGCAAACAAATGTCAAATGGTAGCAACAAAGTCAACAGGTAATATTGTAAAGTTGTGCCTGTGCATATCTAATGCGAATGTATTTAACTCCTTCAGATAATTGAACCATTCTCACAAGTGGCAAGCAAGGGAAAAAAACAGTACTAGTTAGACCTGTGTGGGATAAGTCAGCTATCAAGCTGGCCACTGCACAACTTCAATTCATATGATGGCCTAGTGATTGAGTGGTGATGGGGGCCCAACATACCTCAGGTCCCCATCCTCCACTCATTAAAGTGTGACCCAACCTGCCAGCCACCACTGCCAAGTGTTTCACACTAGGTAGACTACTGAGGATCCAAATAGGGATTATAAAAAGCAGTGCCAATCAATGGACATATTAAATCCCTTAGGGTAAATTATTTCCAACTTGCAAATCCTTCAAGCCTCAAGCTGTAAGGGGAGGGACATGATCAATCAGCCTAAACTGCAGGTCTGACACTGTATGTCCTGCCATTGCAAAGTGTCTAGCAACCAGCTGTTCACTGTTATTTTCCCTAATGGTTGCCCTTACAGCTGTGCTATCGTTGGCCATTCTTGTGTGGGGATTATTGGAGGTTTTTCCAACATAATACATTCCACAACTGCATTTCAGCAAGTAAACAACAAATTTGGTTGTGCAGGTGATAAAATGCTTGATTTAAAATCCTATGTGGATGTCTGAATTTAAAACCCTGCAGCATACGTTGCATGTAGGCATCGGAAGCAACCCATCTTATTTGCTAACCAATACGATGTCCTGTAACAATGTGTGGGGTCCGTAATCATAACTTTAATTCTCAAGTTTCTGCCACTTTTGAAACCCACTCTCGGTGGATCCCAACCTAAAAAAGTAGTTTGATATCATTGAAAATGATTTCTCATCTGTTCACTAAAGCCAATCACACACCTAGTTTGTCAGCATTGTAGGTGGTGGTGAAAATCATCCATCTATTTGGGCCTGTGTCTTTGTTCTTGCTGAGCAATGAATCTTGCATGTCATGTTCTTTGTCAGGCACTGCTCTGTGGGGCCGTCACATAGGCTCATGTTGCTAAGTAATGTCACGTAGGTCTCCTCACCAGCCGCTCCAGGTGACATCAGACAGCCTATTTAGACTCGAGCTTGCAGAGCCTCAGGTTTTAGAAAATGGTCAACATATGTGACAAGAAGTTGTAGTAACAATCCTATTGGAGATACTATTGGTGTGTCTGGTGGTTGCAGTAGATTTTATGTGCACCTTGGGGAGAGCATACAGAATATGACTAATTGGATGTTTCAATCTAAGGTACTGATATGTGTCACTGTTAATCCACCCGTCATTCTTTTCTCACTCCAATGTGTTGTCTATCAAGGTTTTGAATCCAGAAGTGGGGTCGATCAACAGCATCTCATATGTACAGTATATGTATCCTTCAATTGTTAGAGGATCTAATTCCTGTAATAAGAATAATCCATAATTACCACTGCACCTTCCTTATTGGCGCTACAGATCTTTGGCACAATTTTGAAGGGGTTCATGTTCTTCCCTGGTTATGTTGGATCTAATTTGCTTAGTCTCAGTGTTAATTATGTCACTTGTGATGTCTGGTGAAAGTTTTTATACTGGCACTGGTGTTGACAGGTTCAATGTTACTAGGAGGTCTGAAGTCTAGTGTAGATTCTGTGTTCTCACCAAAAATGTTCCTTAAGCTTGAGTAATCTTTGACATCTCTGTCAATGTATGTCTCAAACCGATTAGTCTTAAAAATAGGTACAAAATTCAGACCTATTAAAGAGGCTTGTCTCAACATCACAAAGAGGTCTATTACCAAAGTTTAATACAAAGTTTGGGGGTCTCCTCCTCGGGTGCAGCCGCCCTCAATTTCTTTCCATATCTCTTCTGTCCTTATAATCAGTCTCCTCTGTGCTAAGCTTATTACTATTAAAATCTATAAGTTTTTTGAAGTCTTGCAGTTGCAGTTTTATTTTGTCAAAGCAATTATCAGTCTTTTCCTCCTTCAGTATCTCTAATTTCTTCTTGTAAATTTTTTGATCTCTGCTCTAACCTTTGCTAATAACGAACCACATTCATCAATGACAAGAGGAATTAAAGGGACAGTCTACTCTAGAAGTTATATTGTTTAAAAAGATAGATAATCCGTTTATTACCCATTCCCCAGTTTTGCATAACCAACACTGTTATATTAATATTCTTTTTACCACTGTGATCACCTTGTATCTAAGCCTCTGCAGTCTGCCCCCTTATTTCAGTTCTTTTGACAGACTTGTATTTTAGCCAATCAGTGCTGACTCCTAGGTAACTCCACAGGCATCTAAACTAACGCCCCCTAGCTGTGAAAAACTGTCAAAATGCATTCAGATAAGAAGCAGCCTTCAAGGTCTAAGAAGCATATGAGCCTACCTAGGTTTAGCTTTGAACTAAGAATATCAAGACAACAAAGCAAATTTAATGATAAAAGTAAATTGGAAAGTTGTTTAAAATGACATGCCATGCCCCTTTAAAAAAAAAAAAAAAATCTTGACAGACCGATGTGAGGTCGACAAGGCCAGTAAGGCAGTTTCTTGTCAGTCTGTAAATGTTTTGAACATCGGTGCTATGGTGATTGAATACTGGTGCACACACCCTCACAGGATATGTGTATATGCTGCTGAAAAAGAGAGCGCACTTCCATAGGCTCTAATGGGAGCCTCGTTCTGATGTAGTCAGACATGACATGAGAACTAGCCCAGTGAAGGGGGTAAGTAGCATTTTTAAATATATATACATTTATAAATATATATATGTATATAAGCATATACTTATAAGAGCAGGTATTAGCGCACCTCAAGACACATGAGACCACAAATTATTTCACATATTTTAACTTTTTTCCTTAATGCTGCAAAAATTGCCTTCTTAATATTTCATATTTTTTTTTTAATTTTTTTAAATAAAGATGGGATCTTAGTCACACAATATGGCCATATTCTGCTCAGCCAGTCACCACTTACAAGGTGTCCCACATAAGACTGGTCCTAACTCTGAAATTTAGCCAAACTATGCTCAAGAATACAATTCTAATATATAAAAATAGAATTTCCAATCTCTCATCCAGACTGCATGGGATGAGGCATATAAGCATATACTTATATATTTACTGGTAACGCACAGTTACCATAGACCACAATGTAAAGGCACTTTTTAGTGCCACTGTTTTTTTAACACCCCACACCAGCCACTTTTAACCCCATATAACTGTTTTTTTGCAGTTATTTTACTAAAAAATAAAGATGCTACTACTTTCATTTTTTAATAAAATATATTACACTTAATTTTGGTGGACATTTATAAAATTAACCAGATATCTGATCTCTGGTTAATTTTAAAAGCGCTAATTTGTACCGCAAGCTCGCGGTAGCAATAACCAGCCACTTGTAATGGCTGGTTATTTATTGCGTGCCCGCAAACGGGCAAATTTGCCCGTTTGCGGGCACACATCAAATTAGCGCTCCACTTGTAATCTAGCCCTAAATGTTTAATGAGCTAGTAATTAGTGTGACAGGCATTTCTGGAAGTGAAAACAAGCACAGTTGCCTGTGCTATAAGGACATCATGATATAATGATGACTACAGGACTTCATTCATCAAATGAGTTTGATTATCAAAGAACATTCTGCTCAGTGTTTATACATAAAACAAACATACCTCTTAGAATGGCATTTGCAGCAGCAGATGCTGCCTGTTAGTTACCATCACATTGCCCCTGGCATCAGTACCAGACTGGATACAAACATAATGTTCTGACTCAGGAAATGTTATACAATGCACTCTGCCTCATTAACCCTGCAGTTGCCACATCTGCTTTGATCCCACTGGGATTTATGACAGAGCAGTGCTATAGAATCATCTATTTTGTAGCCATACTGCAAATTTAGTAAATATTTTTAAACCATTATACACTCATGGATCTAGGGGGTGTTGGGGTTAGGGTTACCAGCTATAATTACTGGATGTCCTATAGGTGACTGGGAATGTGTGGGAGGTGGGGGTTACACAACGTCTCTTTAAAAGCTCAACCTAAGCCTCCCTTGATCACACCATGGGGCCAATTTATCAAGCTCTGCATGGAGCGTGATGCCCCTGTTTCTGTGCGAGCCTTCAGGCTCACCAGAAACAGAAGTTATGAAGCAGCGGTCTAAAGACCCCTGCTCCATAACTTGTCCGCCTGCTCTGAGGCCGCGGACAGAAATCAACCCGATCAAATATGATTGGTTGATTGACACCCCCTGTTAGCGGCCGATTGGCTGCGAATCTGCAGGGGGCGGCATTGCATCAGCAGTTCACAAGAACTGCTGGTGCAATGATAAATGCTGACAGCGTATGCTGTCGGCATTTATTGATGTACCTCGGACATGATATGCTACATCGTATCAAGTCCGCTCACACTATGATAAATCTACCCCCATGTATGTTTTCCTAACTGAGCAGTCATTTTATCCCCTTGGCTGCCAGTAACACATACCCTTGACTGACAGAGCACACACAGATCAATGATCTACACCCCATGGCTGCATGTAACACATATAATAGAACATGCACAGTGTTACTTATTTTTGATACATATTTGTTAATCATAGAGGCATAGGAGGCCCTTTACATTAGCTGACACTTAGGGGACTATAAAAATAATGGATATTTAAGTATCCAGTATTTTTCTATAGATTTTAATGGACAGCCTGCTAAAATACTGGACTGTCCGGCTGAATATGGGACACATGGAAACCCTAGTTGGGAGTGCCATGCACCCCCATTTCTTACTGTAGTACCCCCAAAACTTAAAGGTGACAGTAGCTCTAAATGTTTACCTGGTTTGGGTATCCAGGTGTGTAATTGTATGCTCAGTACAGGATTGTTAAAATTCATCATGATCAGTGGGATATTTTAAAAAGCTATTTATCTTGCAATCGAGGTTGGCTATGAAATATTAAAAAGGGCTGAAATCAGTGTTTTGTAATGTCACCACTGTCACTACAAAAGTCAGATTTATCATCCCTAATTTCAGGCTACAAGCCAGCATAAGGTGGAGGGATCCCTTAACCGTGAGCAGGCCCGGACTGGGCATGCAGGGAAAATTATGTGGGCCTTGCTGCTATTTAGAGGCCCAAACCTCACTTAAAGGGCCATAATACCCAAATGTTTAAACACTTGAAAGTGATGCAGCATAGCTGTAAAAAGCTGATTAGAAAATATCACCTGAACATCTCTATGTAAAAAAGAAAGATATTTTACCTCAAAAGTTCCTCAGTAGCCACCTCCCATTGTAAAGGATTTCTAAGCAGCATATTAGTGTGTCTGTCCTGGAACAGCTGAAAGGATGAGCCTCGTGAACTCTCATATTATTTCACCAATCAGGTAAAGGAAGCTTACTATGAAATCTCATGAGAGTTAAGTCAAATCTCATGAGATCACAGTAAGAGTTCATGACCTCAGCACTGCTGATGCTGATTGGCTGCTGTTCATTTCTTCATTTTTTTTTTTTTACCTGCAGCTGGGAGCAGCTGAGTATAAATTTTTACACAGCACTTACTCTGCTCAGCTGAGGAGATTGTGAGGTAAAATATCTTCCTTTTTTACATAGAGATGCTCAGGTGATATTTTCCTGTCAGCTTTTTACAGCTATACTGCATCAGTTTCAAGTGATTTAGCATATGAGTATTATGTCCCTTTAATATGGGTAACAATAGGAAAGCTGTTACAGTCTGCCTATTTTGTAAAGTAGAAAGTACATTTTCTGTCTGGCTGTTAAGCAGAGGTGCTGCAGAATGATAGTTCTGGGCTATTATGGCTTCCTAGCTGACAGGAGTCAAACTGATGTGGGCTGCTCCGCCTTTAAATGCCCAGATCTATTTTTGTTCCCAGTCCAGTCCTGACCGTGAGTAACAGTAGCTAGTAAAAAAGTTAAACTATGGAGCCAGTGGCTAAGTAGGGAACAGAATACTCATAGTCAGACAGGCAGGATCGGCAACAGACAACCAAGAATTACCAAACGGGATTCCGAGTGAATAGTCAAGGACAGGCAAAAGTGTAGCAACAATCTGTCAGCGAGGGGTCCAAAACAGAAAATCTGTTCAGCAACAAAAATAACAGGCAATATACAGCAACCTTATTGCATAACGCACATATACAGTTTATATGAACCAGTGACCACAACATATATTTTCAGTGCGCATTAACCATTAACCTTCTGTGCTTTATTGCATATAGCGCATACAGGTATACCTCACTTTACAGCGCTTCACTTTACAGCGATTCGCTAATACAGCGCTTTGTGGAGCTGAAGTTCAACCTCCAAGGATTTTGAAACAGTGCTGTAATCATCGTGAGATTGCGAGAACAGTGACTGGTACCGTTTTGTTATGCACAGTTCACTCTGTTTACAGCATTACAGTGCAATCTGTGTCTCAGTGCTATAGTCTGGCAAATTGTACTAAAGTAATTGTCACTATTTTACAGGTACAGTATTTATTGAATACTAATTGAATACTTGCTGTGCTAGTGTTAAACTAAACGTTATCACTATGGTACCCCTAATATATGTTAGTTCAAGCATGTTTTCAAGATATTAAACACTGAAAAGAAAGTTAAAACTGCCTTGTTTCACTTTAAGGCGGTTTTCACTTTACGACGGGGCTCTGGTCCCTAAACCGCTGTATGAGCAAGGTATACCTGTATACTGTTTATATGAACCAGTGACGACAACATATATTTACAGAGCGCAATTAAGTATTAACCTTTTGTGCTTTATTATATATAGCACATATACTGTTTATGTGAACCAGTGACCACAACATATATTTACAGAGCGCAATTAAGTATTAACCTTTTGTGCTTTATTATATATAACACATATACTGTTTATATGAACCAGTGACCACAACATATTAACTATTAAATATTAACCTTTTGTGCTTTATTGCATACAGCGCATATACTGTTTATATGAACCAGTGACCACAATATATATTTACTTATTATGCAATATATACCCAGATTTCAATACGAGCTATTATACTAATATATATTGGGCCCATTTATTATCATTTATTTTGTATACCTAAATGATTTAAATATAATAATGACCTCTTCCACTTTTTGTTTTTAATGTTTATGTCCCAATTTTAACTATGAATAATAAAGTTTAGAATGTTTTAACCGCAGTTTCCCCTGTAGGGAAATAATTTCTGTCTTTATATTAACACATGCTTGTAACTACACTAACTATTGTTAAGATAGGCTACTATAGAGATGACGAGTGCTATCAGTTACACACTTTTGTTGTAGGGTTATACCCACCTTTGTTCAAATATACAGCAACCGCTCAACCAGTAAGAAATCCAATAAACGGGCAACGAGTGCATAAAAAGGGTGACTTTAAATCAGGAGTCAACAAACCTGTTTAAAATGTAGGAGCCAGTAACAATATTTAGGAGCCAGTCATACTTTTAGGAGTCAGAGAGAGGTGTTGGTATATAGAAATATGGAGAATAACCCAAAAAGTTAGACGCCAGGGGTAAAATTCTGGGACAGCCACAAGAGAAAAAAAGGCGAGTCGGGCCACAGGTAAAAGATAATACTTAGCTTTTATTGCCATACAAAATGAGACCGCTGCTGTCCTAGCTTCTTTGTTTTAATGCACTGAGAGTGTTTTTACATTTTGTATGGCAATAAAAGCTAAGTACCGTATTGTCCCGAGTATAGGCCGCACTTTTTTCCCTTAAATTAAGTCTATAAACTAGGGGTGTGGCCTACAATCGGGCTTTTGCACAAAACACCATAAAAGTACTGCTATATGGTAAGTACCTTGAACGGTCCGTGTTGGGGTTGGGCGGAAGTGCTGTTTTGTTTCAGGGAGGAGTTAGGGCATACACTGGGCTTCCTGGAAACTCTTATGGCCGCCACCGATCCCACACTCAAAGCTGCACTCAGGAGCAGCAATTTAACCAGATCTGGGACACAGCCCGACAGGTGAGATCCTGAGCCACCACACCAGCACAATGCTTGGGAGTTAAATCCCCTGATTGCCGAGCAGAGAGTTAGTGACGTCACGCAGATCTGACAGCTTGGAGTCATCAACCTAAGAGGTCCCAAGAGAAGCCGACGCTGGTGAGAGCCTGTCAGAGGGACAGCTATCAGCTAGAGGGACAACTGTCACCTATCCTGTACTGTGGGAGAGGTTGCCGATCGGAGAGTCAGTGGATGTCACGGCGGGTCCGACAGCTCTGAACTGTTAACCGCGGGGATTACCTAGAGAAGCTGATGCTGGTTAGAGCCTGTCAGAGGGACAACGGTCACTTATCCTGTTTCCCATAATCGTTGTGTGTGATGATCCATTAAGGGGGAAGGTAAGTTACACAGTTGCTACCTTGAAAAAGCTGGGCTGTCTGGGCTGTAGACTCACTAAAGAGAATATCACCATATATAAGATATTGAAGATACATTTGTCAGAAGTCATCTATGGACCTGTAACCTTTGAGCCCTTACAGGAAAGCAGAAAAGAGGGTTAGAGGGGCTAAAGGGTGAGGAGGACTGAGGGGAGGCTTGTATAAGGTAAATAGGTAGTTAATTGGGTGAGTAGTGGGCACTGTGTGAGGAAAGGAGACTGATTGGGTTAAGAGGAGGCAGTAATGTGTATATTTAAGTTAAAAATGTAATTTCTTTTAAATGGCACCAAACTTTAAGGGTGCGGCTTATAATCAGGAGCGGCCTATACTCGGAACAATACGGTATTACCCTTTTTTTCTCTTGTGGCTGCTGTTGATTTTGCAGACTAGCGGAGGTCTGCAGGCGGTTTGCGGGGAGCACCTCTGTGGTTGCTGTGTTTGGAGCCGTTACATTGGTCACTTTGGTAGTGACGAAGAAGCCAAAGGGAGGAATTGTCACACTCACTCTGGAACTGATTGAGACCAGGAGGGTTCAGAGAGCAGTTGCGGTTGGCGACCGGAGCCCCCAAGGTACTGTGTTCCAACAGCATAAAGGATGTTTGTACTGTGATGCCCCCATTGTAGGCTCTTGACATTTTAATTTGTATCTGGCTAAGTGAGCGCTGTTTCAGGACTTATCTGTATATAGTAAAATTCTGGGAGTCAGTGGCTCCCAGGCTCCTGTGTTTGTCGAGCCCTGCTTTAAATAGTCTACAGGCTGATGGGAAATGGCCTGCAGCTGCAGATAGGTGGGGCCAGAGAGATACAAAAACAAAGACCAAGGGAAGGCAAGAACTAACTGATAACTAAAGTATCACATAAATAGACCAAGCGCCCAGAAAGCTGAGGACCCAAGTTTGATTCCAGGATGATCATGTGACATGTTTGAGAGTAGTCTCGCCTAGAGGGAGGCAATGCATCTCTGTCACTGGCGGGATATTAAAAGCAGCACTGCCACCTGTTTTGAAGGGTAATGTAAATTATACATTTACACAGTATTGAATGACAATACAATTTACATGTGTCAACCTCTTTGGTCACAATGCAATAGTGAAACTAGGACATGAATAATGCACCTATATGGACTAGGGGATTGTGGGTATGTATATTTTACATATGTATACACTGTGTTATGCGCCTCCATACACGTTAATTCATAAGACCGCTGCTCCTAAACTCATACGCCGCCTCTGAGGCGGCGTATAGCAATCCGATTGACATCCCCTCTTAGCGGCTGATTGACCACGAATCTGCAGGGGGCAGTATTGCCCCAGCAGTTCACAAGAACTGCTGGTGCAATGATAAATGCAGACAGTGTATGCTGTCGGCATTTATCAATGTGCGGCGGACATGGTTCGCTATAGCAGATCATGTCTGTCGGCACATATATAAATAGACCCCATTGAGTCATTAGCAGACAGTAGAAGCAACTTGGGCTCTCTGAGCAAGTGATATGCTTAAAATGCTGGTGCACAATGAATACTTAAATACACTTTTATTAGAAGCATTTTTGCTAATGCATGTATATTACAAAAATGCTTCTATTCAAAACCAAATGCATCTATGTAGATTTCAATTTTGTCTGGAATGTCCCTTTAAGATATATTAACAAATATGTTGTTTTCATAGTAAACAACAACAACAAATCCTAATAATTTTGAGATAAATCCTTAATTTAGTATTACATATCTGGTAGGACTTTTAGACTAATAAAAGCCTCTATTGTTGGAGCAGGGCCAAAATAAAGGACTAAAAATATTATTTAGTCATTTAAAAAAAAAAAAAGTAAAATTACAGTTGGGGGATTTAAATGTGAGAGGTTTATGCATTGGGGGCTGTGGCAGTATAGTTTTTTTTTTACAGTGAGACTAGCATTGGTGTTACAATTCATTAAAATAGTTTACACCAGTTCTTCAAAAATTATATTTTAAGGTGATTATTGTGTGAATTGGGCACCTTGCACTTAACTTATAATATCAAGGCATATGTGGATGATGTGCTATTTAGTGCTTTTGTTTACAATTATAATTAAAGGGATATGAAACACCCAATTTTTTTTCTTTCGTGATTCAGATAGACAGGGCTGTCTTTAATATTGACTTGACCCTGGGCAAACATGTTCTTGTCCCCCCCCCCCCCCATGCAATTTTGCTCTCCACCCCAATATCCCAAAAAACAACTAAATCAATATATTTTATATATATATATTTTAAATTATTAGCCCAACAGTGGATCATCCACTGCTGGGCTAATCATTTAAAAAAAAAAATGAAGTAAATTGCAATATGTGAAACTAGACCTAAGCAGTAATAATAAGTAAATAAATATATAAATTCCTCCACTGTGGATTAATTTAATATGCTTTTGAATGTGATTCTGGTGTGAGGTTAGCTGGTTAAAGAGATTTAGGGCATCCAACAGGAGCAAGCAAGGTAAAGACTGAGGAGGAAGCATGCAGACAAATATAAGTTTACTGACTGGAACAGCAGAACTACTATGTAAAGCTGTAAAATCTAAGACAGAGAGAAAAAAAACATATAAATATAAACCTTACCTTAATATGTGAAGTATCAGCATGACACTATACATCAGCCACTGCAGCACATGTCACTTCTTTGCTAGGACCCTCTCACCCTGCAGTAGACAATGCTGCATGGGGAGGGGTGTGTGTGCACTTATTTTTTCTTCCCACTGACACCTTTCTACAAAGCACTATTCCCCTAACAAACTTCAGTTAGTTAATCTTAGGGCCACAGCAGAAAGAGCAGGGTTAAGGGGACCAGCAGACTGGATGCGATGCTGTCTGCCAAAGGCTGCATGTATACAGTGTGAGATGAGTCACACAGCCTCAAGACTGAAGAGAGCAGTGTGTGCAGCGGCACAGATGCTCAAATCCTCACATGCCTGCCGCTCCAGCTTTCTGCTGCATGCGCCTACAGTCAGCCCTACCCAGAAACAATCCCCACCACCAGAGCAGTTACCTGTGTTAAGGAAAAATATTTTAATTCTGTATATATTTCTCATGTGTTAGAAAGGGCTGACTATAGCAGTTACATTTCACTTGTGTTCAGCTATTTACTGCTGTATGTGCAAAATAAGTCTTTCACTTATAGGAACAACACCCAAAGTCTGTATGGATAAGATAAGGAAAGACCATGAGGTGCTTACATGTGAAGATTCTCAGAAGCACAACACGTGGGCTATAAAAGAAGACACTGTTACTATCTGAGGGGGCTTGCCACACTTGTATTACTATGTGAAATGACCTGTTGTCATTTTTGTTGTAATCCTGTTTAATTGTACAATTATAACCTTTTAAAATTTGGACCAGCTGTCTTCACGTTATTTTACTTTAACACCTGGTAACAGTGGTAACCACAGCAGGACCTTTTCTGATGCAGTGGGATTGGCTGGATGCCGAGTTAGGGCTTGGCATTCAGTGCTGCACAGTGCACATCTAAAACAGCACATGGCACTAGCTTAGCATGTCACATGACACCGGTAAGGTCCGGCACAGTTTCTCACAAATAAATATAAGCAGAGAACTTTTGACTGTGACAGTATTAGGACTGACTGTGTGTGTGTCCCATACCACATGACATCAGCAGTCTGGCATGAACCATAATGTTTTGGGTTTTTTGGACTTTTGGGCCCCTCAACAAAGACTGGGCCCTGGGCAGCTGCCCATTTTGCCCTGTTTTAAAGACAGCCCTACAGATAGAGCATGGCATGCAATTTTAGGCAAGCTTCTAATTTACTGCTATTATAATTTTTTCTTTGTTGTCTTGGTATATTTATTTGAAAAGCAGGAATCTAAGCTTAGGAGCTGGCCAATTTTTGTTTCAGCACCTGGGTGGCTAAACGCAGCCACCAATCAGCAAGCGCCACCTAGGGTGCTTAACAAAAAATGGGCCGGCTCCTAAGCTTACATTTCTGCTTTTTCAAATAAAGATAGCAAGAGAACAAAGAAAAATTGATAATAGGAGTAAATTAGAAAGTTGCCTAAAATTGCTGCTCTATCTGAATTATGAAAGAAAAAATTTGGGTTTAATATCCCTTTAAACTTTCATGATTCAAATAGGGCATGTCATTTTAAACAACTTTCCAATTTACTTTTATCATCAAATTTGGTTTGGACTTTGTTACCTTGTTATTCTTAGTTAAAAGCTAAATCTAGGTAGGCTTGTATGCTAATTTCTATGCCCTTGAAGGCTGCCTCTTATCTGAATGCATTTGACAGGTTTTTCACAGCTAGAGGGCATTAGTTCAGGTGTTTTATATATATAACATTGTGCTCACGCACATGAAGTTATTTAGGAGTCAGCACTAATTGCCTGAAATGCAAGTCTGTCAAAAGATCTGAGATAAGGAGGCAGTCAGCAGAAGCTTAGATACAATGTAATTACAGAGGCAAAAAGTATATTTCTATAACAGCGTTGGTTATGCAAAACTGGGGAATGGGTAATAAAGGCATTATCTATCTTTTTATACAATAACAATTTGGTCTTTACTATCCCTTTAAATTAGACTTTACTATCCCTTTAAAACCCATACATTTTATGTCCTTTTAGTACAAAATAGTTTGCATGATGACTGTACGTTTGAACCCTATTTTTAAAGAAAAAAAATGAATATCTAGCGGAAGAAACACAGGAACATTTTAGTTTGCATGTTTGCAATTATTTGTTAAGCTGTCACTTTTTTACTATCAGCGTTATTATGCAGAATATTAAGAGTATGTGGGAGGTGGTTGCTCTCTTTTAATTTCAAAGCAGCAAGGAATTTATCTTATTACGCACTCTATGATCCACGTGGATATGGAAATTGTTATTGTGACTTCATGCCAAGGACGGCCTGCTGAGCTAATTGCATGTTAGGAAACCTGGTGTTTGTTTGTTTACACAATCCAGGAACACTAGAGATATGAAAACTGCTTATCTTAAACAGTGGGAGCAAAAGGAAAATGCCAGGTCTCTCACTGAGAGCTTCCGTAATGTAACAAAGGTGAACTATGTCTATAAGTGATACAATAAAAGATTGTGTACACATAGGCTTTCTAGGGAAATCATTGTGAGTCCCCATACAAGGATAATGTGAGTAAATAATCCCCTTGGCATTTAGGTGACTTTATTAGTTTAAATCAATGTTAGTACTGTCAAAAATGCCTGCTCACTATGTGTTACTCAGCAGATCATGTCCGACCAACATCGCTGAATGCCGACAGCATACGCTGTCGGCATTTAACATTGCACAAGTAGTTCTGGTGAACTGCTTGTGCAATGCCGCCCCCTGCAGATTGGCGGCCGCTAGCAGGGGATGTCAATCAACCCGATTGTATGAGATCGGGCGGTTTGATATCCGCAGCCTCGGAGGCAGCAGACCAGTTAAGGAGCAGCAGTCTTAAGACCGCTGCTTCTTAACTGCTGTTTCCGACGAGCCTGAAGGCTCGCACGGAAACAGGGGCATCAGAGGCCATTCAGCCATTGATAAATCGGCCCCAATGTCTGTATGTATTACTGATAATGAGCTAGATTACACATAGAGCAATACATTTTTATTGCTTGTGAGTGCTAACTGCACTCAAGGTAAATCAATAGCGTTCCATGTTTGCGCTGGTATTAGAAGTTGAAAGTAAAAATTTAGCATGCAAACAAAATATTCAGGGACACGGACAACAGTTTGGTTATTGCATCAGGGCTAACTCCCTTCCCCCATAGACATCTATGGGGCGCTCTAAAGAAGTATTTTCTTTTTTTTTTTGCTTGCTTGCTAACTTGAAGGTGCGTTAGGCTAACTGCGCTAAAGTCAACGGTGCGTTAGGAATACTTCAAATATCTATTTTCTTCACTCTGGAGAAAATGCTATTTTTAATTTTAAATATATATTTCTACACATATCTCTATATTTTTTTGTAATATATAGATCTATAGCTATATATCTATATGAATGAATGAATATATATGTATATATATATATATATATATATATATATATATATACAGGCGAGACTCAAAATATATTTATTTCACTAATGCAACTTAAAAGGTGAAACTAATATATGAGATAGACTGGAAAATGAAGTCAGCATCCCCATAGAGCTCGTCTGCGGAAGGAAGCATGAAGTGCTCCAAAATCTCCTGGTAGACGGCTGCGTTGACCCTGGACTTAATGAAGCACAGTGGACAAACACCAGCAGATCACATGGCTCCCCAAATCAACACAGACTGTGGAAACTTCACACTGGACTTCAAGCATCTTGCAGTGTGTGCCTCTCCATTCTTCCTCCATACTCTGGGTCCTTGGTTTCCAAATGAGATGCAAAATTTGTTCTCATCAGAAAAGAGGACTTTGGACCACTGAGCAACAGACCAGGTCTGTTTTTCTTTAGCCCAGGTAAGACGCTTCTGACGTTGTTTGTTGTTCAGGAGTGGCTTGACAAGAGGAATACGACATTTGAAGCCCATGTCCAGGATCCGTCTGTGTATGGTGGCTCTTGTCCCCAACACTTTTGAATGGCCTTTTCCTGACAATCCTCTCCAGGCTGCAGTCATCCCTGCTGCTTGTGCACCTTTTTCTTCCACACTTTGACCTTCCACATAATTTTCTATTAATGTGCTTTGATACAGCACTTTGGGAACATCCAACTTCTTTTGCAATTACCTTTTGAGGCTTTCCCTCCTTATGGAGTTTGTCAATGATGGTTTTCTGCACAACTGTCAGGTCAGCAGTCTTTCCCATGATTGTGATTCCTACTGAACCAGACTGAGAGATCATTTAAAGGCGCAGGAACCCTTTGCAGGTGTTATGGCTTAATTAGCTGATTAGAGTGGGACACTTTGAGCCTAGAATATTGCACCTTTTCACAATATTCTAATTTTCTGAGATTGTGGATATGGGGTTTTCATGAGCTGTAAGCCATAATCATCACAATTATGACAAATCACGACTTGAACTATCTTGCTTTGCATTTAATGAGTCTATCTCATATATTAGTTTTACCTTTTAAGTTGCATTAGTGAAATAAATGAACTTTTGCACAATATTCTAATTTTTCGAGTTTCACATGTATGTATATATACACCTGCCACCCCAACCATTTAAAAAGAGGCATTCCTAAAGCACAATACCTTCGTTTAAGAAGGAATTGTACAGAACTGGCAGATTACTTCCCTCAAGCAAGAGAACTAACAAATAGATTGACAGATAGAGGATACCATAGGAATCAACTACTTAAATTGGAGAAACAAGTGGCAGATTTAAATAGACAAGAATTACTTAAAGGAGGCCCAAAGAAACCAGGAAAAACTGATAAATCTATATTGCCTGACCAAAACCTTTTGTTCATCACGCAATTCAGTAGACAATATAATCTAATTTGTAAGATAGTCAGACAGAACCTATCAATTCTAAAAGGTGATGAAGCACTTAATAACATCTTAACATCAGGAATAAAATGTATAGCACGAAGAGCACCAACCATAAGAGAAATAACTAGCAAACAGTTTACAGATAAAGACACAACAGGTGCACACTGGCTTAGCCCAAAACCAGGGTGTTTCAAATGTGGCCATGTACCATGCAAAGGATGCACGTGCATTACTGTAACAGATACTTTCTCTTCCAACATTACAAAACAAGTGTTCCACATTCGAGATAGAATTGACTGTAATTCACAATATGTGATCTATCTCATTAATTGCCTTTTTTGTTCCTGTCAATACATTGGTATAACTACCCGTCCATTAAAAGAAAGAATTTGTGAACATTTACGCTCCTTAGAGGAGAAAGAACCTAAAACGCCGGTAGCTAAGCATTTTAGATTGCATGGTATAGGACAAAAATATTTCTCTTTCATAGGTATTGATATTATTAAAAAACACCCTAGGGGTGGCAATAGGGAAAAATGCTTAAGAAAGAAAGAGATCTTTTGGATTATAAAGTTACACACTAGAGTCCCAGAAGGAATTAACAAAAGGATGGATGTTGATCTATTTGTTGAATAATACAATTTACAACATAATCCAAAATAAAATAAAATAAAATAAAACAGCATAAGAGAAAACTTTTCTCTACATTTACCCTTTATAAAATGTCTCCTTTTTTCCCTTTACAGTCTACCACCACAGCTCAGGTCCCACAAAGAAATGAATTAAAATATCTAACAAAATCTTTGGATGTACTAATGTAAATAGTGAACAATTAACTTAGCACATCCGAAATTAATTGTGTGTTATTTATTATAATTTTTTATTATAATATTTATGTTTTTTTATTTCTTATTACTATATTTATGTTTCTTTTAAGAGAATCCCTGTTTTTTGTAGGAATTTTATTTGTATTATCTATATATCAATATATTGTTTTGTTCATGTCAATATGATGGTTTCCCCATCCTCAACTTAGATTGTCGATATGCAACGATGGTGACTGACTTATAACAATTGACACTATTATCCATTTGATTGCATTTCTGAAAAAAACGCCATATCTTTTCTCTAAGCTATTCTTACATATCATTGCTTAATTGAATACCTACATATCATTTATATATGTGACTGCTAACTCCTCATGTATATATTCTTTATTTTTATTTAATTTATATATTTTTTACTGTCTATTAGAACTTAGTTTACATATGCTTAGAATGAATGGTTGATATATATGTACATTTGTTAACAATTGTACTAGTACTTGAAGATTTATATAACTGTTTACTGTGCTATTTGACTTAGTAATTAAAGAAACAAAATGAATGACCAATCTGCAGCAAAGGTTTCAGCTACCTTACCCATAGGTGTAGACAATAGTCCTTAATTGAACCGGTAACAGGATTGGTCCCTTTGCTGCATATAGGTCACTGCACACCTTGAACATATCACCTCTGATGAAGCGCATGTACGCATGCGCGAAACGCGTCAGGTGTTAAGGCTTTGCTCCCACCTTATGTACTAGCACCTTGCTTTAATAAAAACCTCTTTTGAACCAGCCGTGGATGATTTCTTAGCCGCCTTTTGTCCTCTTCTCTGGGGATTACCTATTACTATATATATATATATATATATATATATATATATATATATATAAATATTCTTTCGTTTTCCAGCTCCTTGCACTCACTTACAATTTATTTAAATGCATGGGTGCAACTTCAAAAGTCCTTGTATTCGGTCACATATTTGTAGAAGGGCACTCAAGACAACTTAAAGTGCATTCTATCTAAAAAAATGTTCTCATTTTATATATATATATATATATATATATATATATATATATATATTTATATACAGAGAGAATACATACTGAGAGAAGAGCACTCACAGGAATGAATAACCAGATCAATACCTTTGTTAGCCTGTTCTATGGTGACCGTGATTTACCACCTGGGTGCAGCTTCTTTTTATCCCAGTAATGCTTTTTACAAGGTAGAACTTTCCTGTAGTATATCAGTCTGATCACGCCTATCACGGTCAGTCCAGCGCTGAAATACCAGGCAATTCCTCTCTGAACAAGGAACACAGCAACCCCAGATGATTGTTTTGGCCTTCATTGGGCCTTGTCAGTGAGGTGTAGCCATATTCCTCTAAGCACACTGAGCAAGGAGTCCACGTCTGGTTGCCCCCTTTTCCCTTAGGGAGACTAAATATACACAGAGAGAAGTGCACTCACAGGAACGAACAACTGGCTCAATACCATTGTTAGCCTGTTTTATGGTGATTTACCACCTGGGTGCAGTTTCTTTTTAGCCCAGTAATGCTTTTCACAGAGTAGAACTTTCCTGTAGTATATCAGTCTGATCCCGACTATTACGGACAGCCCAGCGCTGAAATACAAGGCAATTCCTCTCTGAACAAGGAGCACAGCAACCCCAGACGATCGTTAAGGCCTTCATTGGGTGTGAGTGAGGTGTAGTCATATTCCTCTAAGCACACTGAGCAAGGAGTGTCAGTGTATATATATATATATATATATATATATATATATATATATATATATATATATAAATAGAGCATTATCTTCTAGATGAAGGACATAGGAATTTAAAGTATTTCTATAAAAATAATAAAATAGAAATCTATTCAATTTGTTTAAAAATTATATGGCATATTTCAAGGACTTGAAAGTGTATATATATGTACAGTATATATGTATGCACATATAAACACATAAATACACAGATATAGACATGTATACAGGAACACATTCATTTACACACACACACACACACATATATATATATATATATATATATATATATATGTATATATATATATATATATATATATATACACACACACACCTTTTAGCCCTTCCTAGTCAAACACCTTGTCATATACTTTATCCTTTTTTAACCCTTTTAAAACATTTCTTTTTTAATATTAAACTGATATTTTTTATATTATTAAATGTGATATGCCTGAATATTTCTTTATTCAGGCATATCACAACTTGACCATCACCACATTATACTTGTGTGCATAGAAAATGACATGAACGTATTGCATTTACAGAAATCAACATCATATCAAGCCACAAAAACGCCTGTGGTTATGGTTTAATACAGAATGCAAAATATTATAATAAGGCATATTTGCTTGTAGAGAGAAACTAGAATATATTTTGTTTAGCTTCTATTTTCCATTTTAACTTCCTGAATCTAGAAGGTTGCTCTTGGACCCTGTGACATACCATATAAGCTATTAAACAGGTTAACGTTATATATAAAAAGGGCCACACATGGACATATTGACAGACATGTGTTGGAGAAACAAACTAAATTAACAGAACCAATAAATCAAAGTAAACAAATAAAGCTCCCTGAATATAAACAACACAAGATAAGAGATAATAGTAATGTGGTGGAACATATGATGCGAACATATTATTTGGCCCCTGAACTTCTTTTCATTACCAGACCAGTTTCCAATCTAAGGCCTAGATTTGGAGTTCGGCGGTAGCCGTCAAAACCAGCGTTAGAGGCTCCTAACGCTGGTTTTGGCCGCCCGCTGGTATTTGGAGTCAGTGATTAAAGGGTCTAACGCTCACTTTTCAGCCGCGACTTTTCAATACCGCAGATCCCCCTACGCCATTTGCGTATCCTATCTTTTCAATGGGATCTTTCTAACGCTGGTATTTAGAGTCGTTTCTGAAGTGAGCGTTAGAGCTCTAACGACAAAATTCCAGCCGCCTGAAAATAGCAGGAGTTAAGAGCTTTCTGGCTAACGCCGGTTCATAAAGCTCTTAACTACTGTACCCTAAAGTACACTAACACCCATAAACTACCTATGTACCCCTAAACCGAGCTCCCCCCACATCGCCGCCACTCGATTAAAATTTTTAACCCCTAATCTGCCGACCGCCACCTACGTTATACTTATGTACCCCTAATCTGCTGCCCCTAACCCCGCCGACCCCTGTATTACATTTATTAACCCCTAACCTGCCCCCCACAACGTCGCCGCCAGCTACTTAAAATAATTAACCCCTAATCTTCCGACCGCAAAGCGCCGCCACTTACGTTATCCCTATGTACCCCTAATCTGCTACCCCTAACACCGCCGACCCCTATATTATATTTATTAACCCCTAATCTGCCCCCCTCAACGTCGCCGACACCTGCCTACACTTATTAACCCCTAATCTGCCGAGCGGACCTGAGCGCTACTATAATAAAGTTATTAACCCCTAATCCGCCTCACTAACCCTATCATAAATAGTATTAACCCCTAATCTGCCCTCCCTAACATCGCCGACACCTAACTTCAATTATTAACCCCTAATCTGACGACCGGAGCTCACCGCTACTATAATAAATGGATTAACCCCTAAAGCTAAGTCTAACCCTAACACTAACACCCCCATAACTTAAATATAATTTACATCTAACGAAATTAATTAACTCTTATTAAATAAATGATTCCTATTTAAAGCTAAATACTTACCTGTAAAATAAATCCTAATATAGCTACAATATAAATTATAATTACATTGTAGCTATTTTAGGATTAATATTTATTTTACAGGCAACTTTGTAATTATTTTAACTAGGTACAATAGCTATTAAATAGTTAAGAACTATTTAATAGTTACCTAGTTAAAATAATAACAAATTTACCTGTAAAATAAATCCTAACCTAAGATATAATTAAACCTAACACTACCCTATCAATAAAATAATTAAATAAACTACCTACAATTACCTACAATTAACCTAACACTACACTATCAATAAATTAATTAAACACAATTCCTACAAATAAATACAATTAAATAAACTAGCTAAAGTACAAAAAATAAAAAAGAACTAAGTTACAAAAAATAATAAAATATTTACAAACATAAGAAAAATATTACAACAATTTTAAACTAATTACACCTACTCTAAGCCCCCTAATAAAATAACAAAGCCCCCCAAAATAAAAAATTCCCTACCCTATTCTAAATTAAAAAAGTTACAAGCTCTTTTACCTTACCAGCCCTGAACAGGGCCCTTTGCGGGGCATGCCCCAAGAATTTCAGCTCTTTTGCCTGTAAAAGAATAAATACAATCCCCCCCCCCAACATTACAACCCACCACCCACATACCCCTAATCTAACCCAAACCCCCCTTAAATAAACCTAACACTAAGCCCCTGAAGATCTTCCTACCTTGTCTTCACCATACCAGGTTCACCGATCCGTCCTGGCTCCATCATCTTCATCCAACCCAAGCGGGGGTTGGCGATCCATCATCCGGTGCTGAAGAGGTCCAGAAGAGGCTCCAAAGTCTTCCTCCTATCCGGCAAGAAGAGGACATCCGGACCGGCAAACATCTTCTCCAAGCGGCATCTTCGATCTTCTTCCATCCGGTGCGGAGCGGGTCCATCTTGAAGCAGGCGACGCGGATCCATCCTCTTCTTCCGTTGTCTCCCGACGAATGACGGTTCCTTTAAGGGACGTCATCCAAGATGGCGTCCCTCGAATTCCGATTGGCTGATAGGATTCTATCAGCCAATAGGAATTAAGGTAGGAATTTTCTGATTGGCTGATGGAATCAGCCAATCAGAATCAAGTTCAATCCGATTGGCTGATCCAATCAGCCAATCAGATTGAGCTCGCATTCTATTGGCTGTTCCAAACAGTCCCATTGTTTCCTATGGGGGAATCGTGCACGAGCACGTTTTTGAGGCTGGCCGCGTCCGTAAGCACCGCTGGTATCGAGAGTTGCATTTGCGGTAAAAATGCTCTACGCTCCTTTTTTGGAGCCTAACGCAGCATTTGTTTGAACTCTCGATACCAGAGTTAATTTTATGGTGCGGCCAGAAAAAAGCCCGCGGAGCGTTAACAGCCCTTTTACCGCCAAACTCCAAATCTAGGCCTAAGTCTGCTAACTATGGCATATTAAAAACAAAGACACTAAGGGGTCAATTTATTAATGTGCGAGCAGACATGATACGATGTAGCGTATCATGTCCGCCGCACATCGATATTCTTGTGAACTGCTGGTGCAATGCCGCCCCCTGCAGATTCGCGGCCAATGGGACGCTAGCAGGGGGTGTCAATCAACCCGATTGTATTCGATCGGGTTGATTTCTGTCCGCCGCCTCAGAGCAGGCGGACAGGTTATGGAGCAACGTTCTTTAGACACAGGGCTTCAAGCTCTGTACGGAGCTTGATTGACCCCTAAGTGCTATGTCTAGAATCAACCGATGAATGATGACCACCATGCAATATCATAGCCCAAGCCCATCACTTAGCTTGACATATATACGCCAGATTTTGCTGGTCATTTCAGGAGCCTGCTGTTCTCAAGAGCCCCTCTGTAAAATGAGTTACCCAATCATGTGTAAGGACTGCAAAGGGCCCCAAGCAGCATAGCTCAATGTTTTGGAGCCCTCTGTACTAGATAAAGAATTTAGTCAGGTGCTGTGTATATGTAGTAGCCCAAGGTGTATGGGTGACTTGTATAAGTCCTTGTAAAAGCATCTGGGTGCAATCATATTTTTTTAACATCAGTCCCAATTCTTTTTTTTTCCATTTCCTTGAATAGCATAACTTATTTAGCTGTATTATTTCATTAAAAGAGTTGGGTCTTGGCCTTCAACTTGGGCCTGGTCAATTGGTAAAGGGGAAGTCAATTCTAGGCTCTACAAGCTAATTTACCTCACTGCAGCACTAGCATAAAGGTTAGTAGGAAGTGGGGGGGTCACAAGATTCAGTTTGAGATACTAAACTTTGTGTAGATATTTACCAGGTGGTTGATGGAGCCACTGCGGGTTTATTATCTCAATAACCTGTGTCCCAATCCATGTGGACTCTGGTGATTCAAATGGAAACCACCAAGGCAATCAGATAAGGTCTGTCCTTGTCCGTATACATTTGCAGTCCCATATATTGTGAATATCTTGCTGGTGTGGAAACCAGTTTTTAATGGGGCCGAGCTACACCTTATAGAAGAACATAATCTTCCAGTTTTGGAGGCATCTTCCTAGAGGATTATTCATTCAGACCTAGATTTGGAGTTTGGCGTTAGCCGTGAAAACCAGCGTTAGAGGCTCCTAACGCTGGTTTTAGGCTACCGCCGGTATTTGGAGTCACTCAAAATAGGGTCTAACGCTCACTTTTCATCCGCAACTTTTCCATACCGCAGATCCCCTTACGTCAATTGCGTATCCTATCTTTTCAATGGGATCTTTCTAACTCCGGTATTTAGAGTCGTTTCTGAAGTGAGCGTTAGACATCTAACGACAAAACTCCAGCCGCAGGAAAAAAGTCAGTAGTTAAGAGCTTTCTGGGCTAACGCCGGTTTATAAAGCTCTTAACTACTGTACTCTAAAGTACACTAACACCCATAAACTACCTATGTACCCCTAAACCGAGGTCCCCCCACATCGCCGACACTCGAATAATTTTTTTTAACCCCTAATCTGCCGACCGCCACCTACGTTATCCTTATGTACCCCTAATCTGCTGCCCCTAACACCGCCGACCCCTGTATTATATTTATTAACCCCTAACCTGCCCCCCACAACGTCGCCTCCACCTACCTACACTTATTAACCCCTAATCTGCCGACCGCAAAGCGCCGCCAGCTACATTATCCTTATGTACCCCTAATCTGCTGCCCCTAACACCGCCGACCCCTATATTATATTTATTAACCCCTAATCTGCCCCCCACAACGTCGCAGCCAGCTACCTACAATAATTAACCCCTAATCTGCCGACCGCAAAGCGCCGCCACCTACGTTATCCTTATATACCCCTAATCTGCTGCCCCTAACAACGCCGACCCCTATATTATATTTATTAACCCCTAATCTGCCCCCCACAACGTCGCCTCCACCTGCCTACACTTATTAACCCCTAATCTGCCGACTGGAGCTCACCGCTATTCTAATAAATGTATTAACCCCTAAAGCTAAGTCTAACCCTAACACTAACACCCCCCTAACTTAAATATAATTTACATCTAACGAAATTAATTAACTCTTATTAAATAAATTATTCCTATTTAAAGCTAAATACTTACCTGTAAAATAAATCCTAATATAGCTACAATATAAATTATAATTATATTATAGCTATTTTAGGATTAATATTTATTTGACAGGCAACTTTGTATTTATTTTAACCCGGTACAATAGCTATTAAATAGTTAAGAACTATTTAATAGCTAAAATAGTTAAAATAATTACAAATTTACCTGTAAAATAAATCCTAACCTAAGTTACAATTAAACCTAACACTACACTATCAATAAATTAATTAAATAAACTACCTACAATTACCTACAATTAACCTAACACTACACTATCAATAAATTAATTAAATACAATTCCTACAAATAAATACAATTAAATAAACTAGCTAAAGTACAAAAAATAAAAAAGAACTAAGTTACAAAAAATAAAAAAATATTTACAAACATAAGAAAAATATTACAACAATTTTAAACTAATTACACCTACTCTAAGCCCCCTAATAAAATAACAAAGCCCCCCAAAATAAAAAAATGCCCTACCCTATTCTAAATTACTAAAGTTCAAAGCTCTTTTACCTTACCAGCCCTGAACAGGGCCCTTTGCGGGGCATGCCCCAAGAAGTTCAGCTCTTTTGCCTGAAAAAAAAAACATACAATCCCCCCCCAACATTACAACCCACCACCCACATACCCCTAATCTAACCCAAACCCCCCTTAAATAAACCTAACACTAAGCCCCTGAAGATCTTCCTACCTTATCTTCACCCTGCCAGGTTCACCGATCCGTCCTGAAGAGCTCCTCCGATGTCCTGACCCAAGCCCAAGCGGAGGGGTGAAGAGGTCCATGATCCGGCTGAAGTCTTCATCCAAGCGGGAGCTGAAGAGGTCCATGATCCGGATGAAGTCTTCATCCAAGCGGGAGCTGAAGAGGTCCATGATCCGGATGAAGTCTTCTATCAACGGCATCTTCAATCTTCTTTCTTCCGGATCCATCTTGCAGACCTCCGACGCGGAACATCCTGCTGGCCCGACGGACTAACGACGAATGAAGGCTCCTTTAAGGGACGTCATCCAAGATGGCATCCCTCGAATTCCGATTGGCTGATAGGATTCTATCAGCCAATCGGAATTAAGGTAGGAATATTCTGATTGGCTGATGGAATCAGCCAATCAGAATCAAGTTCAATCCGATTGGCTGATTCAATCAGCCAATCAGATTGAGCTCGCATTCTATTGGCTGATCGGAACAGCCAATAGAATGCGAGCTCAATCTGATTGGCTGATCGGATTGAACTTGAATCTTATTGGCTGATTCCATCAGCCAATCAGAATTTTCCTACCTTAATTCCGATTGGCTGATAGAATCCTATCAGCCAATCGGAATTCGAGGGACGCCATCTTGGATGACGTCCCTTAAAGGAGCCTTCATTCGTCCCTTAAAGAAGACTTCAGCCGGATCATGGACCTCTTCAGCCCCCCGCTTGGGCTTGGATCAGGACATCGGAGGAGCTCTTCAGGACGGATCGGTGAACCTGGCAGGGTGAAGATAAGGTAGGAAGATCTTCAGGGGCTTAGTGTTAGGTTTATTTAAGGGGGGTTTGGGTTAGATTAGGGGTATGTGGGTGGTGGGTTGTAATGTTGGGGGGGGGGTATTGTATGGTTTTTTTTACAGGCAAAAGAGCTGAACTTCTTGGGGCATGCCCCGCAAAGGGCCCTGTTCAGGGCTGGTTAGGTAAAAGAGCTTTGAACTTTAGTCATTTAGAATAGGGTAGGGCATTTTTTATTTTGGGGGTCTTTGTTGTTTTATTAGGGGGCTTAGAGTAGGTGTAATTAGTTTAAAATTGTTGTAATATTTTTCTTATGTTTGTAAATATTTTTTTATTTTTTGTAACTTAGTTCTTTTTTATTTTTTGTACTTTAGTTAGTTTATTTCATTGTAGTTATTTGTAGGAATTGTATTTAATTTATTTATTGATAGTGTAGTGTTAGGTTTAATTGTAGGTAATTGTAGGTATTTTATTTAATTAATTTAATGATAGTATAGTGTTAGGTTTAATTGTAACTTAGGTTAGGATTTATTTTACAGGTAATTTTGTAATTATTTTAACTAGGTAGCTATTAAATAGTTCTTAACTATTTAATAGCTATTGTACCTGGTTAAAATAATTACAAAGTTGCCTGTCAAATAAATATTAATCCTAAAATAGCTATAATATAATTATAATTTATATTGTAGCTATATTAGGATTTATTTTACAGGTAAGTATTTAGCTTTAAATAGGAATAATTTATTTAATAAGAGATAATTAATTTCGTTAGATGTAAATTATATTTAACTTAGGGGGGTGTTAGTGTTAGGGTTAGACTTAGCTTTAGGGGTTAATACATTTATTAGAATAGCGGCGAGATTGGGTCGGCAGATTTGGGGTTAATAATTGAAGTTAGGTGTCGGCGATGTTAGGGAGGGCATATTAGGGGTTAATACTATTTATTATAGGGTTAGTGAGGCGGATTAGGGGTTAATAACTTTATTATAGTAGCGCTCAGGTCCGGTCGGCAGATTAGGGGTAATAAGTGTAGGCAGGTGGAGGCGACGTTGTGGGGGGCAGATTAGGGGTTAATAAATATAATATAGGGTCGGCGGTGTTAGGGGCAGCAGATTAGGGGTACATAGGGATAATGTAAGTAGCGGCGGTTTACGGAGCGGCAGATTAGGGGTTAATAATAATATGCAGGGGTCAGCGATAGCGGGGGCGGCAGATTAGGGGTTAATAAGTGTAAGGTTAGGGGTGTTTAGACTCGGGGTACATGTTAGAGTGTTAAGTGCAGACGTAGGAAGGGTTACCGCATAGCAAACAATGGGGCTGCATTAGGAGCTGAACGCGGCTTTTTTGCAGGTGCATTGTTTCCTATGGGGGAATCGTGCACGAGCACGTTTTTGAGGCTGGCCGCTTGCGTAAGCAACTCTGGTATCGAGAGTTGAAGCTGCGTTAAAAATGCTCTACGCTCCTTTTTTGGAGCCTAACGCAGCCATTCTGTGGACTCTCAATACCAGAGTTATTTTTATGGTGCGGCCAGAAAAAAGCCGGCGTTAGTTTTTCAGGTCGTTACCGACAAAACTCCAAATCTAGCCGTTAGTGTTTTCTTCAGACACACAATTTAAGGTGTCATTAATTCGAAACAAAATGCATATGATTTTTTCAAGTTCTAATTTCTACCCAGCTTAAAAATTAAACAAATACATTAAAGCGAAATATAAAGGGACAGTCTACACCAGAATGTTTATTGTTTTAAAAGATAGATAATCCCTTTATTACCTATTCCCTTGTTCTGCATAACCAACACAGTTATATTAATACACTTTTTACCTCTTTGATTACCTTGTATCTAAGCCTATGCAAACTTACCCCTTATTTCAGTTCTTTTGACAGACTTGCATTTTAGCCATTGAGTGCTGACTCCTAGGTAACTCCACGTGCATGAGCACAGTGTTATTTATATGACACACATGAACTAA
This sequence comes from Bombina bombina, assembly GCF_027579735.1. Taxonomy (NCBI): domain Eukaryota; kingdom Metazoa; phylum Chordata; class Amphibia; order Anura; family Bombinatoridae; genus Bombina; species Bombina bombina. The sequence continues at coordinate 78,231,511 of NC_069509.1, forward strand.
CACCCTCTAGTGGTGAAAAACTGACAAAATGCCTTCAGATAAGAGGCGGCCTTCAAGGTCTAAGAAATTAGCATATGAACCTCCTAGATTTAGCTTTCAACTAAGAATACCAAGAGAACAAAGAACAAAGCAAAATTGGTGATAAAAGTAAATTGGAAAGTTGTTTAAAATTACATGCCCTATCTGAATCATTAAAGTTTATTTTGGACTAGACTGTCCCTTTAACTAAATCAATCAAACCATAAAATCCTGGATATAAATGTCTGTTGATAACCTTGTTTCTGAAAATTCCAGTTGATAAACCTAATCAGTTTACTTCCTCCTTCCTAAGCAATTTTAATTTCTCACCCCTTTAACCACCCCCCAGATATGTTGACACTTGCCTTTACTACTAAACCTTGAGTATAGTTTTTATAAATATATGCTCTGTATTCTATTATGCCTGAACAGATTACTTAAATAAACCACAAACAGCTGCCACATATCATATGACCTCCATTTCTGAACACTTTCTCTATCACCAACAAAAACATATCTGTCTTATCAAACCTAAAAAAACAACACATTGGTCTCACATGTGCTGAGAGTGGAATCAAGGACGTTTTTAAAAACTATATTTGATTCCTCATTTGACTGATTGCTAAAACCAAGAGGGAAGGGAAACATCCAGTGATGTCAACTTTCTGTTATAACTTTGTATGATGGTACTCTTGGGGATCTGTATACATGTACGTGCACCACCAAACCACTATACCACCAGTGATCACCACCTGTAAATAAGTAAGTTCCATAAAGGAGAATTATGTCTACAAATGGAAGGGTAACAAACTTAAAAAAGTAAAAAATAGCATTTTTCAATTAAAGTATTTTTTTTATGCTTAAAAGCTATGGGAATGTTTTCTCATTGTCCCATTAGATCACCAATGAAGTTCACCATTTCACAGAGGCAAGGGTGATTAACTAGTCTGGAGTTCTCTCACTCTTACATAAACAAGCACTCTCCCACCCTAATGTATCTTACACAGACACACATGGACACATGTGTATGCACTCTTCCAACTCCAACTCTTTGTTATACCCCAGGTGTTCTCTTATACTTACACACAGCTAACAGGTGCTCCCCTTCTCCTTCACACACCCATTAAGTGTTATGTTCCTCTTGCGTTCTACTACCCTTACACACAACTACTGGTGCTCTTCTACTACTTCACACACCCATTAAGTGTTATTTCCCTCTTGGGTTCTACTACCCTTACAAGCAGCGACCAGGTGCTCTCTTACTCCTTCACACACCCATTAGCTGCTCTTTCACTCTTGCGCTCTACTACCCTTACAAGCAGCGACCAGGTACTCTCTTACTCCTTCACACATACATTAGGTGCTCTTTCACTTTTGCACTCTACTACCATTACACACAGTTACCAGGTGCTCTCCTACTCCTTCAAACACACATTAGCTGCTCTTTCACTCTTGCGCTCTGCTACCCTTACAAGCAGCGACCAGGTTCTCTCTTACTCCTTCACACATACATTAGGTGCTCTTTCACTCTTGTGCTCTACTACACTTACACACAGACATGCAGGTGCTCTTCTGCCCAACTCATCACAAACACAAACTCATCCAGTACTCTTCCCCCCTATGCACAACCCAGGCTCTCTTGTATGTGCTAATCTAACAAACATATGCACACCTCCAGGTACTCTACCAAATGTACCCACTGATGCTCTCCAACTCAAAGGTATTCTGCCACCCTTCTACCATTACACACATTTTTTTTAAATGGTCACTGATCTTTGATGCCACTACTTCCCAAATATGGTCGTGGTTTAAGGCTTTTTGTGAAATGTTTACTTCTAGGAAATATATATGTTTATAATCGTAAATTGGGTTTATTGTGTTTAGACCAGAAAACTAAAAGATGGCATAGTTAAAAGTTAGAGTGAGAGTAAACCCGATGTGCGCTAACTTCAGGACTTCAGATATTGCGTGACTTTGCTAACTTCTTCTCCCCGTAGACTTCAATGGAGCGGGCTGTTAAAAAAAGTAACACTTATCCCTTGTGAGCTAACCCAAAACCGCAATAGACCAACTGTGCTAAAGCCAAAGGTAGTTATGATTATTTTACATTCCAGTGTTCTTCAAATAGAAGAAAATGTTATTTTTATTTTTAAATATATATGATTTTTTGTAAAATATATATCTATACCTATATATCTAAATTAATATTTAAAGGTATAGATATAAACAGATATATATATTTAAATATACTAAGAACAAGTGAAGTACATTGGAATATAAAACGTTTACATTAAATACATATGATTTTTCAATGTTTAAGGTATTTAACTGGAAAGGGCTCCCAAATGTGTGTGTGTGTGTGTGTGTATATATATACGGTCTGGTGAAATGCTTGTCCAATGCTGTCTCCTGCTCACTGGAGGCCAATCGGGCGCTAGCAGGGGCTGTCAATCATCTTGATCGGCTTGGGATGATTTCAATCTGCCACCTAAAAGGTGGAGGACAGGTTGATCTCCGTTTCAGGTGAGCCTGAAGCAATGGGACTCCGAAAAAGTCTTCACTTGTGTTAACATAATGAGCGCAAATTTTGTTTGCACTCAAGCGAACCCATTTACTTTCAACTTGTAATATGTGCGCAAGCTAACGCGCCACTTGTAATCCAGCCCATATTTAAAGGTTTGCAGCAGCCATGCTGCCTTTATAGTCCATGGGTTATGAGAATTAGTTATATAACAATAGAATCAGCAATAAACAGTTATGTCTAGCTCAGGACTAGCCGGGCAGTGTACGATTAAATACAGTAGAACTGCATTACCCACAACTGCACAATAAAAAAGACAATGCAATAGAACTTACTCATTGTTTTTTTTATCTGAGAAGTTTCTATGGCCTAGATTATGAGTGGAGCACAATATTGCGCTTTTGCGAGCTCGATATCTATGCTACAGTTAGTAATACCAGCATATGTAAATGTGTGCTGGTCTTACAAGTCAGCGCGTTCGCATTGCCTGGAATTCTTGTGCTCACAAGAGCGTGCTTCCATAGACTCCAATGGGAGCCTTGTTCTCATGCTGCAAGACACAGCAAAACACCTAGCGCAGGGGGTAATTGGACAGCAAAATAAAAATATATATGTATATGAATATTTACATATATATTTATGTGTTTATATGTGTAACTATATATGTATATAAGCATTTAATATATATTTACAGTAAAAACACAGTCCTCATTGACATCAATGTAAAGGCAAGTTTAACACCTCACATCCCCTCACTTTAACCCTTTATAACTGCTTCATTCTGGGGGGGGGGAGGTTGAAATAAAAATGCTCCTCTTTAGTTAACTACTGTACTCTTTATTTTGGGGGCAATTGGGGCACATTTTTTTAATCAAGCAGAGGTCTGACCTCCAGTTAATTACGCTAAGCGCATAAGTGAAGACGCAAGCTCATGGGAGCATTAACCACTTGTAATGGCTGGTTATTTAACGTGCGCCCATAAATTGCGCTCCACTTGTAATCCAGCCATATATGTTTTACCCCTCAAACACATTAAATCATTTTATTTTTGCAATAGTATATACTGTATAGCAATATTATAAATATAGCAATACTATAAATAATCTAATCATCTGCTGACGAAAAAGTCATCAAACCCCCTGACTCTAAAGACGTATTTTTAAAACTTGTCACTAATGACAACATGATCTCTCTGCATCACAAATGACAAGTCAGAATAACCAGACATTTGTAAAGATATTGTACCATTGGTAGTAAATATCACACACCACAAAGGCTGCAATGATGACAAATTAACAAGTGAAAACAGGGCGGATACTTTAATAAAGGGTGACTTGAATAGTCCCAATTATGTATCATGCTGTTACTCTTAGGAAATGACAAATTACATTTATAATAATCAAAATTAGGGATCTCCGCTGTGTCTGTCATTTACTGGTAAAATTCCTTAATTGTCATGAAGTTTATCATACTAACAAGGCAGGCTAATATGATATTAATCAATTAACCAGAGTCATTGCTGAATTAGATCTCCAGATTCTGCTCATTACTTCTGATTTCTTTCAAACAGTCATTTGGAGTTTATCCCCTTAAAGGGATATGAAACCCAATTTTTTTTTCTTCTTTCATGATTCGGATAGATCAGGCAATTTTAAAGGGACACTGTACCCAAAATATTTCTTTCGTGATTCAGATTGAGCATGAAATTTTAAGCAACTTTCTAATTTACTCCTATTATCAATTTTTCTTCGTTCTCTTGCTATCATTATTTGAAAAAGAAGGAATCTAAGCTGTTTTATTGTTTCACTACTCTGGACAGCATTTTTTTTATTGGTGGATGAATTTATCCACCAATCAGCAAAGACAACCCAGGTTGTTCACCAAAAATGGGCCGGCATTTAAACTTACATTCTTACATTTCAAATAAAGATACCAAGAGAATGAAGACAATTTGATAATAGGAGTAAATTAGAAAGTTGATTACAATTTCATGCTCAATCTGAATCCCGAAAGAAAAATTTTGGGTACAGTGTCCCTTTAAGCAATTTTCGAATTGACTCCTATTATCAATTTTTCTTTGTTCTCCTGGTATGCTTTGTTGAATGAGCAGCAATGCACTACTGGTTGCTGGCTGAATACATGGGTGAGCCAATGACAATTGCTATATATATGCAGCCACCAATTAGCAGCTAGAACCTAGGTTCTTTGCTGCTCCTGGGCTTTCCTAGATAAACCTTTTAGCAAAGGATAACAAGAGAAGGAAGCTAATTATAAAGTAGAAGTAAATTAGAAAGTTGTTTAAAATTGTATTCTCTGTCTGTAAGGACACAGTTTCAGTTTACTCAATGGTTCCATGACGGAATAATTCCGTCATTGGTCATTAAGGATTTAAAGGATAAGGGTCTAATATGGTCCTGGACTGCAAATTACATTTTATATATACCACATAGTCATATGAACTAAGTAGTGTACTAGTTACCTTTAACCCGTTTTATTAATGTAACACTTCTTCTATTCGCTTATCAATATGCATAATTTAAAGGGACAGAGTACTGTAATATTTTCTCCCCTGTAATTTGTTCCCAATTATCTATTTTACCTGCTGGAGTGTATTTAATTGGTTACAAATAGCTCCTTTACCTTTATTTTGGTATTGCAAATAGCTATGTTTGCCTGTTGAAGCCCTACCTATAATGTAAATATCAATATATACGAATTTACCATAGAAGAAGAAGTTAGAAAATGTTATTTTTCAATAGTACTCTAAGTAGTGGGCTTTGGTATACAGACAGAGATAAGATAAGAATTCATGTGTGTATATAGAAAGTAATAAAATAAGGATATCTGATTTCCCTGCAAGCTCAGCTTATTTTAATGGGTTGTGGTATCAAAGAACAAAGCCATATATTTCATATACAAAAAATTAAACATAAAGAAGCAATTTATCATACAGTTTATACTCACATTTAGCGGGAAAGAATTTTACAGTGCACTGAGACTTTAAACACTAATACATTTCATGCACCTGCCTCTTATTATGACTGCCACCATTTTGGAACCAAGGTTTCGCTACAGGTATCTGAAGGAGAGTTGCTGCACATGCACAAACTCATCAGCAACAAAATGCAAAAACATTTTTTTTCCGTCTTTCTAAAGGAGTGTGATTGACCCCTATGTGTTTAGCCCTTGGATTAAAAACATAGGTAAAGTAAACTCCAGATCAGCAATACACAACATATAGACAATCATATAAGTAGCCGCCAATTACCAGCTAGCTCCCAGTATTGCATTAATGTTCCTGAGCCTATCTAGGTTTGCTTTTCAACAAAAGGTATCAAGCAAACAAAGTAGATTTAATAAGAGAAGTAAACTGAAAAGTTTTCCAAAATTAAACTCTCTATTCGCATCACAAAAGTTTAATTTTGACATTCAAGTCCCTTTAAAGGGACAGTATAGTAGAGGAAATAAAATGCACTATTTTGTTAATTTATTTTTATTTTTAATACATAGTGCAGAATTATATAACATTATCTTAGTGGCAGATTTATACATTAAAGGATTGCAGAGAATTTTTCCAGAACGCTGCGCCTTGCTCTACTGAGCGGGTCTGGTTTTTCCTCTGTCTAGTAACAGTGTGCCCGGTCGCGCCATTAAACTGAATGTAGCTCGCTCCTGCTGTGTTCTAGTAGCGGGAGCGAGCTACATTCAGTTTAATGGCGCGACCGGGCACACTGTGATTAGAGGAAGAACCAGACCCGCTCAGTAGAGCAAGGAGCAGCGTTCTGGAAAGATAAACTTTTAAATAAAAATTCTCTGCAATCCTTTAATGTATAAATCTGCCACTAAGCTAATGTTATATAATTCTGCACTATGTGCAGAATTATATAACAATAGTTTGTAAGTTTACTGCCCCTTTAAGCAACTTTCTAATTTACTCATATTATAATTTTTTCTTCATTCTCTTGGTATCTTTATTTGAAAAAGCAGGAGTGTAAGCTTAGGAGCCATCCTATTTTTGGTTCAGCACCTGGGTAGCGCTTGTTAATTGGTGGCTAAATGCATGTTCTATCTGAACAATGAAAGAAAAAATTGGGTTTCATATCTCTTTAATTACGGGTTTAACACACAATAAAATAAAGATACAGTATGTGTTTTAAATGTCATGCTGTACCAATAATGTCCCTTTAACATCTGTCAGGTGAGGTTATTGGATTTTGGTAAAACCTGAGTTTAGATTGTTATTCTCGGTTTTACAAAATTATTTCCCAGTATTATGGGGGTTCAGCTGAGGTCTGTGAATAATATTCCAGTGTTTGTACCCCTGGGGTAAAAAGGCAAGTGGTATTTAAAGGGACATAAAACCCAAAAAAAATTTCTTTCATGATTTAGAAAGCGCATGTAATTTTAAACAACTTTCTAATTTACTTCTATAATCTATTTTGCTTCATTCTCGTGATATCCTTTGCTGAAAAGCATATCTAGATAGGCTCAGTAGCTGCTGATTGGTGGCTGCACATAGACACCTCATGTGATTGGCTCACCCATGTGCATTGCTATTTCTTTAACAACGGATATCTAAAGAATGAAGCAAATTAGATAATAGAAGTAAATTGTAATGTTGTTTAAAATTGTATTCTCTACTTGTCATGATAAAAAAATGTGGGTTTAGTGTCCCTTTAAAGGTAAGACTTTGCCCTGGGCATGAGTTTCACTGTAGCTCTGAACATAATATTGATAGTTTGTATTTTGTAAATGTTTTTTGCAATGTTTCCAAAATGCAAATGAGGAATCTTTGTATGTATCAATGCCTTCAGTTATCTAATGAAGAGAGAAACAGCAGGAATAACAACAAGAATAATTACAGTCCGTTAATAGCAACTCCCATGTACAAAACAGCTAGAGAGGACACATCACATGGTCTGATGTGTTTCACGCATAAGCTTGCTCAGAGACCCTGATTGGTCCATGTGACTTACATATAAAGAATGTGGTAACCAATCACATTATGCTTATTGCCTACTACTTAATGACTGTAAACTAATTATGCTAACAATTTAAAGTCTATGTAACTATTGTCATAATAAAAATCATCCAATTAATAAAACACACTGACCAACTAAACTAATATGTATTCAGTTATCCCCATTGCTGATTGTGTTACTGCTGCAGCCTCTGTATCACTGAATATTTCTCAGTATAGCTGTGTCTGTAAACAGCACATTGGAGTAACCTCCTCCAATTACTGATGTGACTTAAAGGGACAGTCTAGGCCAAAATAAACTTTCATGTTTCAGATAGAGCAATTTCCCAATTTACTTTTATTACCAATTTTGCTTTGTTCTCTTGGTATTCTTAGTTGAAAGCTTAACCTAGGAGGTTCATATGCTAATTTCTTAGACCTTGAAGGCCACCTCTTTCAGATTGCATTTTAACAGTTTTTCACCACTAGAGGGTGTTAGTTCACGTATTTCATATAGATAACACTGTGCTCGTGCACGTGAAGTTATCTGGGAGCAGGCACTGATTGGCTAGGCTGCAAGTCTGTCAAAAGAACTGAAATAAAGGGGCAGTTTGCAGATTCTTAGATACAAGATAATCACAGAGGTTAAAAGTTTATTAATATAACTGTGTTGGTTATGCAAAACTGGGGAATGGGTAATAAAGGGATTATCTATCTTTTAAAACAATAACAATTCTGGTGTAGATTGTCCCTTTAAAAAGACAGTTTACTCAAAACATTTCTCCCTTCAATGATTCATTTTACTTGCTGTAGTATAGTAAATTATTTACAAATAGTTCCTATACATTTATATCGACATTCAAAATAGCTGATTTTGCCTGTGGTATCCCTACGTATATTGAAAGTTTCTATGCTTAAAACCCAAAATGTTTCTCTTATGATCCAGATAGAGAATGCAATTTTAAACAACTCTCCATTTTACTTCTATTATCTAATTTGCTTTGTTCTCTTGCTATCCTTAAAGGACCTCTCAATGCACTAGAATTACATAATTAAGGACTTCCGTTTGGGGCGGAGCTAACAGGTAGCGTGCAGGTAGCTACCTTGTACTTCGCTGTCCTAGTCTATGGGACTCTAGACCTACCATTCTACCGTAGTCTACCTTGCCCGGATTGTATAGACTCGGGCCGGCAGGAGATCCGCGGATCACGGTGGGAAGTCTACAAGAGGCAAAAATTAAGCTTTGTTGCTAAAGCACCCCATTTGTCGCTACGCTGTTCCAATACAGTGGATTTGGGCGGCCAAGCTTGGACGGATACACAGCACCACATATACTAAGTGAAGCTTTTACAAGCAAGCAGACGGAGGAGTACGCTGTAACTGCAGCATGGTGCAGAGCGGGTAAAGGTGACCGGATTGTACAGCAATAAGACTCTCTACGTATAGGTGGTCTACGGTGCGCTACTAAGAAGGAAAGCGGAGTTTGCCTGGAAAGATCTCCCATTCGAAAAACAGCAAGATCGCCGGAATGCTAGCGGGGGATGGGCAAATCCCACGGCCCCTGTGTTAGCATGTGTTGTGGTGAAGCGTCTTGCTTGGAGTAAGGAGATAGATCGTTAGAGGAGAAGACTCGAAAGAACGCACCTGCCATACAGATAAAAGTTAACATAATAACTAAGACGCACCTGTATTGGCTAGGAGAAGGTGCAGCAGAAAGGAAAGAACCGGTTTGGTTGCAGCAGCGTGGAGAAGATTTTCAAGGCCCCGGTAAACTCCATGTGTCGTTAAAGTATCAGCAGTAGCGTGAGTAGACCCTGAAGAGTGTGTGAGTGGCTAAAGTTAAACTTTAACAGAGGGGACACTTTATTAATATCCTTTGTGAGAGGAGCAGTCGAAGGTAATGGAAGTGGGGTTTCTAGAGGCCAGCGTGTGTTTTGAGAATAAAGCCTCAGAGGATTGGAGCTGAAGGAAGAGCTCTTGGGTAATGTACTTACATTCAGAGGAACCCCATAAGTTGTTTAACTATAAATAACTGTGTTACAAAGTGCTGTTACAAGTACTGTTAAAGTTTGGTTAGCATTAAAAAAAGAGACATTGGAGACGGGTATCTTATATGTTGATTAAAAGTTGCAAATACCAACCACCTGCATAAGAAACATATGGATACAATATTGGAAACATGAGGTTTCTTTGTATGTAACATATACTACAGGAAAATCTAGGAATAGTGTTTCTACTGTCTATCGTTTTGGTACTTTGCAGTGAAAGGCGATTGTGGGAAAAAATTGTTTTTATATTGTTCCCATATATAAAACTGAGAAATAGGGTCTAAGAGACTTTTACAGGCGATTTGGGTTGGAAAGTAACAGAGGACCTGAAAATTTCTTGTTGAAATTGAGATATTCTATCCTGGAGCTATTCTGGAGTTCTGGTCCTCCGTTCTATGTTGTGAACTGTGAGAGTGGTCGCTATATAGACCTAAGTCAGAAGGTTAACTAAGAACAAGATTAAATTATGCATATTGAAATCTATTGTAAACTGCATTGTGATAAGATATTCAATATTTAACATCTGTATTAATTTCGCCTAGCCATTCTGAGAAATTATATTTGCCTGCTAAGAAAACTCTGCAGACCTGATAGTGTTAATTAAGTATACTTGCTGAGAGTTTAGTCGGAAGTATCAGTCTGCAGTAGAATAATAGATAATTGGTAAATCATGGATGTTGCTTGTTACTGCTTTAAGGATCAGTAAAGAACAAAGCCAATTAGGCGTTTTAAGGGGGAATAGTGCCCCTCCTGTCCTAAATAAAAACATTTTTTTTTTCTTCCTCTCACACCCTGTCACTACCCGATTGGGGGTGGCAGAGTATAAATTGATATATACACAGTAAGGATTATTGCACATTGTCACTAGATACACATCACAGGTATCACAACACTAGAATCCATTGTTTTTCTTTACAACACACTTTTTTATCTTTGTTTTTCACACATCACGTGGTTTTTTTTTGTTTTTTTTTTTCTTTTTACATCCTGCTACAACCCCTTAGGGGGCTGCAGTGAATAAATACACTCACACGCACGGAAGAATTGTGCATATTTTTAGTAAATACACAGTACACTGTGGTGAATGGAGAGATACATCTCCCATCAGAAAGGGGCTTCACCTATAATGCCACCCAAGAAAAAGGACAAGAGAGGCAATACTAAACACATAGATACATCTCAAGATACTCCCCAAGAAACTGGAATCGTGAATTTCTCTTGCAGTGATATGTCAGAATTCGTGGCCGAAATGGCAAAAGTAATGACACCGCACTTAGAAGCAGTTAAACAAGAAATTAAGACGGAGATAGTTAATCTTACAGAAGAGATTAGGCAATTCACAGCCAGAATGGACGAGGTGGAGACAAGAGTGTCCGATTTAGAGGATAGGGTGAATTCTATCGTTTCTGTATCGGATATTCAGGATAAGGCCATCACTCAGCTGCAAAATCGAATAGAGGACCTTGAAGATAGGTCGAGGCGAAATAATTTGAGAGTGATTGGCCTACCTGAATTAACTGAATTCAGAGACTTGTTACAATTTGTTTCGGTCACCCTACCTCAGGCCCTCTTGATTCCACCTCCTTCTACACCATTTTTGATTGAGAGAGCCCATAGAATTGGGATATTTAGAGAGAATAGCCCTATCTCCAGGGCGAGACCTGTTATTTTTAAGTTTGTCAATTATCAAGACAAAGTTTTATTTTTGAGTTATTATAGGAAGCTTAATGCCCTTAATATTAATTCCTATAGGATCTGGATCTATCAAGATTTCTCTACAGAAACTAGAGCCAAAAGAAAGGAAATTGCCCCTTTTTTTGATAAATTCCTCAAAGCTGAATATAATGTTAGATTGGTGTACCCTGCAAAACTTTTAATTAACAAGGCTGGAACTTCTTATGTAGTGAATAGTAGGGAGGAAGCTTTGTCTTTTTGCAAAAAAATGGATATTGTATGATCAAGTACAAAATATGGGAATTGATCTGTTGTATTTAACAATAGCTTGTGGAAAGATGTTGATTATTGTGTATTGGAATATGAATCATGTTATTTTGCTGGACAAGCTTTCATTTGCAAAAAAAAATTAAAAAAAATTGGATATTTTATGATCAAGTATAAAATAAGGGAAATTGATCTGTTGTATTTAACAATAGTTTGTGGAAAGGTGTTGATTATTATGTATTGGAATATGAATTGTTTTATTTTGCTGGACAAGCTTCTATATTTTTTCCTTTTCCTCTTTTTTTTTTTTCTCTTTCCCTCTCGCCTCTCTCCTCCTAGCCTCTCTCACCCCTTACCTGTTCTCGCGGTATTCACGCTCCCTTAGTGATTTATGTTCTTTATGTTGTATCGTCCAGTTGAATCTATCTTTCGGGGTATAAGTTAGATAACCTTAGTTTGGTATCTTGGAATGTAGGGGGCATAAACTCTCCAATAAAAAGGAAGGCGATAATTAAACATTTGGCGAAACTTAAACCAAATATCTCCTTCCTCCAAGAGACACACTTAAAAGATTCGGAAACTTTGAAATTGCAGACTAACTGGGTAGGAGAGGTGATTGCCTCCCCTTTTAAATCTTGTAAACGAGGAGTCGCTATCCTCTTTAATAAAAATTGGGAATACAAAATAGAATCAATTAAACGAGATCCGGAAGGGCGATTTTTAATTGTTGAAATTACTGTTAATAAAAGTCGTTATGTACTATGCAACATTTATGGCCCCAATAAAGTGGACAGGGTATTCTGGGATAAGATGCTATTATATCTCCATAAATTTGTTGGACAACAACTTATAGTGGCGGGAGATTTTAATTTAGTAGCGGACCCTATTTTAGATAGGGATAAGGAAGTATTTAGCTCCCCGTGGGATAGGAAGACCGTATCCTCCGGGAATTTTGTTCGCAATTAGGGTTAATAGATGTCTGGCGTAACCAAAATCCATATGTAAGAGCATTTACATGTCTATCTAAGGGGCATCGCTCCTTATCAAGGATAGACTTTTTTTTAGTCGCAGATAAAATGATTGGCTGGGATTGGAAAGCAGATATCGGAGATATAACGATCTCAGATCATGCTACAATTACATTGCTGCTTAACATAATAAATAGACAAACTGTCTCTAGTCAAACGGTTTTTTTCCCTAAGTATTTGGTAAACGATAGAAATTTCCAGAACTGGCTGAGTAATCAATGGCGTTAATACGAGTTTTTCACTAATTTTTATGCAGACAAACCGGAGGTATATTGGGAAGCGGCGAAAGCCGTAATTCGAGGTGAAATTAAGGCGTACCTATGCAAGCGCATAAGGAAATGTAAACACCGAGAGATACAATTGAATAATCGTGTGAGAAATACGTACACAGCATATTTGCGAGAGCATTCTAGTGAGGAATGGCGTAAATATTTAGAGGCGAAAACAGCGCGAGATATTTTTATCCAGCATAAAACTACAGCCGAAGTGCAAAGGCAGAAAGCTCTATATGGCGGCTTTGCGGGACGCTCAGCCAAATTTTTGGCTAAGTTAACTAAAACAACTCATCGTAACATGATAACCGCCATTAGATCTAAGACAAATAGATTCACTAAAAATTCAGATATTTGTAAAATTTTTCATCAATATTTTTCTGATTTATATAAAGCTGAGGACTATGATTTGGATAGACAGAAACAATTTTGGGACAAGATTAAGACTCCTAAAATCTCGCCAGAAAGCTTGGCAGAAATTAACAAACCGATCGAAGACCAAGAGGTTTATGCAGCAATTAAAGCTGCAAAAACTAATAAAGCTGCAGGCCCAGACTGTCTCCCTATTGAATTTTATAGGATACTGCAGTTACAGATTGTCTCAAACCTTACGAAATTAATTAATCATTATTTTATTGAGAATAATAAGTGTTCCACATATTTCGCTGCTGCGCTGGTTTCTTTGATCCCCAAAAAAACCCAAAGATTTGGAGTTACCAGAATCTTACAGACCTATATCGGTCCTTAATACGGATTACAAACTTTTAACATCTATCTTAGCGAAAAGATTAAAGTCTCATTTAGGAACAATAATTCATGAAAATCAGTCAGGGTTTATGGCTGGGAGAAACCCTACTAAAAATACGCATAAGATCATGACACTGCTTGATTTTTTTTTGGAATAAACTCAGATTAGCAAAGCAGAATAACATACCAGATTTGGCGTTATTAACGGTCGACGCGGAGAAAGCGTTCGATCGCATCTCTTGGCTGCATTTATTTTTCTCACTAGAACAATTTGGTTTGTCGGGACATATTTTAGAATTCACACGGTTGATATATAGCTCTCCAATATCTTCATTATTAATTAATGGGGAAACCTCACAACGGTTAATACTTCAGCGGGGAACCCGACAGGGATGCCCCTTATCACCATTATTATTTAATATATCCCTAGAACCTTTTGCAATTTTACTTCGGCAACAATTAAAGGGGATTAGTATAGGAGATCAAAAACTTGTTTTATTAATGTATGCAGATGATATAATCTTGTGTTTGAGTGATATTGCACAAAGTCTTTCTCTTTTGTTAGAATCAAAAGAATTGTTTGGTGCAATTTCGGGATACAAAATTAATCTTGCTAAATCCGAATTATTATGGATCAATAGAAAAAAGCAGAAAATTGAACATCCGTTTTCTGAGACTACGCAAATTACATATCTTGGTATCAGATTAAGTGTGAATCCAGAAGAATGGTATAAACTTAATTTTACTAAGTGCTTTCAGGAGTGTAGGGAAAGAATGGAAGGATGGAAGAATCTGCCCATCTCCCTGTTAGCTAGAGCTACACTTATAAAGACTATCCTTTTCCCTAAAGTGTTTTATTTTATTCAAAATATTCCGATTCCCATTAAAAAAATAGATATAAATAAATTTAATAGGGCATGTTCCATATTACTTTGGAAAGGAGCTAGAGCTCGTGTTTCTGTGGCACGACTCACATGCAGTAGAGATGCGGCAGGTCTATCTCTCCCAAATATACAATTTTACAGTTTAGCAGCGCGGGTAAAGGTGGCAGTTGATTGGCTAACCGAACAGAATCAGGTTTCTGAGGTTGCATGGGAGACAGCTTTCGTAATCCCGTTTCGATTGGATGCTATTTTACATTGTCCTATGACTGCACTTCCTTCTTCCCTCTTTTCATTGATAACATTTAGAAATATTATCTGCGCATGGCAAAAATTTTGTGTACTGTTAGGATGCTCTCCATATATATCAAAATACTTGCCCATTACAGGGAATCCAAATTTTGTCCCAGGTATGTCTGTAGAGGTTTTCAGGATATGGTTCTCTAAAGGATTGATATTTGTTGCACAGTTGTTGAAATCTGATTTAACAGTACTGTCTTTTGCCGAACTAAGACAACAATTTGGACTTTCGAATAAAGAGTTTTTTGCTTATCTACAGATAAGACATTATATATCTGAACTTAAGCAAAATCATGGAGATGATTGGATATTTACGTTTCAATCTCAAATTAATAGTTTTCAACACGGTTTATATTCTATCGCCCCGTTTTATATGCTTCTTAATCTTGGACCTTCCAATGAACAAAGAGAATATATTGTTGCGAAATGGAGTAGTATCTTCCCTGAGATAAATAGTCAAACTATAACAAATACATTTAAAATTATGGACAAAAGTTGGGTGTTGACTTCATGGAGAGAATCCCAGGTGAAGATCTCTTTTATGACCTATCTGACTCCTGCAAAGTTGTCTGCTTGGTATAAGGTAACGATCAGCTGTCCCAAGTGCTCTGCTGTTAAAGCAGATCTTATGCATTGTTTTTGGGCTTGTCCAAAAATTGGTCAATTTTGGTTGAAAGTAATGTATTGGATGCGAACAACTCTTAACTTGACTTATCATATTCAACCATTAGATATATTCTTTTTGGTCCAATCACAAGAAACTCTGAGGCAAGTTGGACTAACTAATATGATTCTACTTTTAGGGCGAAATATGTTATTAAGAGCGTGGAAAGCTAAAGCAGCCCCCAGTGTGAAAGAGCTTAAAAATGCTCTGTTTGCACAATTTATACATGACCAAATGAATCTTCCCAATCAGACTGATAGTCGATTAGAGGTATTTTTTAAACAATGGAAATTATTCATCTTATCATTCTCAATAGAGACGCAAATTGAGATGGTCAAACCTTTGAGGGATTCGATATATGTTCAACTACAAATATTGGCTGGTAATTTTCCTAGTATATGGGGGAATGACTCTAGAGGGGTGATTGGGTAAGGGGATGAGGAGGATAGATTGGAACAATTTCCCTTCTCTCCTTTTTTTTTTTTTTTTTTCTCTCCCTCTTTTCTTTTTCCCTTTATTATTATTTTTTTTTGTGTTAAATGAGGATAGACACGGAATTGAATGTAGTAATTTAATGCAGTGAAGGATAAATATGTGCCTAGAATATACCAATGTTAGGAGTATAGTTTATTAGCGATGTCCTTTTTGACGGTAAATAGGGGTATAATGCGTAGATAATTTTGTGTTTAGAAAAAATGGTTTTGGTACGTATCAAGATAAGAGAAATGTTTTCTTTGAAATTGGATGAATTGTGTTGTATATAAAAATCCAATAAAGATGATATATAAAAAAAAAAAAGAATTACATAATTAAGAAGTGCATAATAAATAGACAATGATTTAACACCTGCTCTGAATTTCAAATATGCAGTAGATTTTATTTCTGACAAATGTATTTTTCTCCCATTTTCCAGCCCCTGTATCAGACATCAGCCAATCACAGACAAGTATACGTATACCCTGTGAGCTTGTGCACATGCTCAAAAGGATCTTGTTCCCCAGAAAGTGCGAATATAAAAAAGACTGTGCAAAATTTGATAATGGAAGTTGCTGCTCTTTCTGAATCATAAAAGTTTATTTTGACTTGAGTCCCTTTAATTGAAAAGAATACCTAGGTAGTCTCAGGAGCAGCTGCTGATTGGTTGCTGCACATATATGATTCTTCTCATTGGCTCACCTGATGTGTTTAGCTAGCTCCCAATAGTGCATTGCTGTTTCTTCAACAAAGGAAAACAATAGAATGAAGCAAATTTGATATTAAAAGTAAATTTGTCAGTTGTTTAAAAATACATTTTTCATAATGAAAGGAAAAATTTGAGTTTCATGTCCCTTGAAGTATAGGCTATATAGAAGCTGTTTAACCCTTTAAGAACACAGCTTTCAGTTTGCTCAATTGTTTTATGACGGAAAAATTCCGTCATATGTCCTTAAGAGGTTAAACATAGCCAGCAGAAGATAGTAGGAGAGATAAGTAATAAAATGTTAATGTCCCATTGTTCTCTCTGAATATTGCACATTTGTGTGTACAGAAAGTGATAAAATAAGTAGATCTGATTTTCCTGCAAGCTCAAACCATTTTGATGAGTTGTGGTGTCAAAGAACAAAAACAGCTATTTTATATACAAAAGTAAACCCAGAGGAGCAATGTATCATACATATTATATTCTGCTGCCGGTATAACAAGTCATAAGACACACATTACTGAAAAAAAATATTTTACAGTATACTGTCCCTTTATCTTACATTGGTATTGAACACTATGGGGTTGATTTATTAAACCCTTTCGGCAGGAGAAGCCTGCCTACGACAAGAGAACCGGCAATCCGTATTTATGAAGCAGCAGTCATCAGACCACTGATTCCCTAACCTTTCGCCACCTCTTAGGTAGCAAATTTCAATCTCCCGGTCTCTTCTGACCAGGGAGATTGACAGCTCTTGCCCGCGCGTGATTGGCTGTGCGAGGGCAGGGGGCGGGATTACATGCAAGCGGAAAATAGCACTCGTGTGCAATGCTGAATTCTGGCAGCGGAATTCAGCTTGCCAGAGGAGAGCTGCGGCGGACAGGGGCACATATGTGCGCCCCTGTCCGCCTCAGCTTGATAAATCAACCCCTATAATAACCAGTTTTAGTTGCCGTACCCATTATTTTTAGTATGTTCAATTCCAATTTTAATTAGAAAGATGACCCATCACAAGATGATTGGAGGTGTGGGGCAGTGAGTGCTGAGATGTGTGTCATTTCTGATAATGAGTTCCTCTCCCATCAACTATACCCTTGATATTAAAGGGATAGTAAACACTAAAATTTTATTGTTTGAAAAGATAGAAAATCCCTTTATTTACCATTCCCCAGTTTTGTACAACCAACACTGTTATATTAATATACTAATTACCTTGTTTCTAAGCTTCTGCTGACTGCTTTCTTATCTCAGATCTTTTGAGAGACTTGCATTTCAGGCAATTAGTGCTGACTCTTAAATAACTCCACGTGCATGAGCACAATGTTATTTATATAAAACACATGAACTAACGCCCTCTAGCTGTGAAAACTGTAAAATGCATTCAGATGAGAGGCGGCCTTCAAGGGCTTAGAAATAAGCATATGAGAATACCTAGGATTCGCTTTCAACTAAGAATTCCAAGAGAACAAAGCAAATTTGATGATAAAAGTAAATTTTAAAGTTGTTTAAAATTGCATGCCCTATCTGAATCATGAAAGTTTAATTTGGCCTTCACTGTTCCTTTAAGTTTAGGTTTAACTTTTTGGTTCTCCTCATCATTGATCAAATGGAAAATTCCAAAGACCTTGACCTTTATATGAGGTATGACAGAGCATTACAATGTGTGTCATTTAATTAGAATTTAATTTATCCTGAGTAATAGTAAATATATAGCAAAGTAAATAGCAAACTTTTTAAATTATATATATTTTTATTTATTTATTAATAGCAAACGTTTTTAAAAACAGTATGCTATGTCTGACTTTGGGTTTCCTACATATATTTTTCATTTAATATGTATAAATATAAGTTAAATACTGTATTGTAATATATTATTTCATCTGTATTTTTATGTATATTTTCAAGCATTAAAACTTTGCATCAGGTCTCCAAAAGCACAATGTTTTTCAGCGCTATTTTGTGTTGGGCTCAAGCTCAATTTACTTCTATTATACATTTTTCTTTATTCTCTTGCTATCCTTTGTTGAAGGAGCAGCATTGCACTACTGGGTCATGTGCATTTGGCACTTTCGTTAGCTGTTGAATATGGTAGGCGGTGGTCGTTTGCAGCATTCAGCTCTTTTGAGAGTCGTATTTTTTTTTGTGAAAATGAAACACACTAACATCTGGATTTGCTTAGATCTTAATGTGTTGCACTTTATTCCGCAGCTAATGAGACCCCTACACTACAGAAAACATAATTAAAAAAATATATATGTATATATATATATATATATATATATATATAGATAGATAGATAGATAGATAGATAAATATATATTTATATATATTTTACAATTATGTATTTATAGGTACTGACAGATATCTGCCAGAACTAAAGATGGCCGCAAGTAGTGTGGGGGGGGGAAGGTTAGAGAGCAATTAGGGAGAATCAGGAAGGTAGGAGGTTTGGGGAGAACCACTACACTGTAGAAATATATATATATGTATATAGTAAAAACAAACCTAAACTGCATACAGCAGTGAGAAACTCAAAGTTTGTAAAAAAAACTTTTTTTTTTTTAATATAATCATATTTGGCGGTGAAAGGGTGACATGGATTATACCAAAATGGGCCTAGATCAATACCTTGGGTTGTCAACCAAAATAATATATAGTTTTGACAGGTAAATAGAAAAAAACCAAGGTTCTATTGCTGTTTAAATGGAGTGATAGCAAAAATTCTAAAAATTCTCTGAAATTTCTGGTAGCAAAGGAGTTAAATTATGCGTATTATTGACTATACCACCAGTTTTTACAATTCAAACGTTGGGCTTCAGAGTCCCAAGTAAAATAGATTGAAAGAAAGCAAATGATTCAAATCAAGACGTTCGTTGTGTTTAGCCTAGACCCTGAACTTGACATTATCTCAGTATTTCTCATGATAAAACAGTTTTACACGGACTGAGCCAGATTCATTCTTAGCAGCTGAAATAAATAGACTTATGGAATTTGCTAAAGTAAAAAAAAATGCTGTGTCTGATGGAGTTTAATGTATATTTGTGATTTTTATATAAAGAGCATATGAATTTATTTTATTATGTGCACAAGCCCTGGCTATTATTGTGATCTTGTTTTCTACAAGGCTAACGAACCTACTCAACAGAGGGCCGTGGTGCAATGCTTCTCTGTATAATGAATATGAATGAGTATATATGTATGTATGATATATATATATATATATATATATATATATATATATATATATATATATATATCTACATATATATATACACACACACACACACTAGCAGTGAAAGCACTGTGCATTTCTATACAGCTTTGGCGCAATATCTATACACTAAGGGGCCGATTTATAAATATAAATTATATCATATAATTTAGATTATATTTATATTTGAAATGTATCATACAAATTTCAATTTGTTTCATATATTATATAATTTGCTCCCTTCTTTTGGCATCCTTTGTTGAAAAGCATTACTACGTAGGCTTAAGAGCTAGCTGCTGATTTGTGGCTGCACATAAATTTCTCTTGCCATTGGCTCGCCTGATGGGGTAAGACAGCTCCCAGTAAGGAATTATCGCTCCTTCAACAAAGGATACCAAGAGAACAGTGACATATTTAGGTTTTGTGCTGCCCTAGGCACTCAAAATTCAGCTATCTCCCCTCAAGGTTTTAAGTTTTTTTTTTTCTGTGCATACATTTTTTTGGCGAGGATGTAATGTGACTTCATTTTTCATGACATTTCCAAAGTAAATGTTCATGGTTAAGTGTGTGTGTATACGTGTTTGTGAGTGTGTGTAGTGCAGCGTGCATGTGTAGTGCTGTGAGTGTGTAGTGCAGTGTGCGTGTAGTGAGTGTCTGTTTACTGAGACTCAAAAAGTGCTGCCCCCCCCCCCCCCAATCTGCCTCCCTAGGCGAGTGCCTTGTTCGCCTAGGCCAAAATACGCCCCTGCAAGAGAATGAAACAAATCTGATAATAGAGGTACAATAGAAACTTGTTTAAAATTGAATGCTCTATTTGAATCATGAAAGAAATCTTGGGTTTCGTGCCCTTAAAGATACCTGCTATGTTTCTGTGCTTTACGTGTCCTTAAAACCATTTTTAGTAGTCAGAGCATTTCCAGTTTGTCTAAAATCAATATTAAAATGTTCAACAAAAAGTCCTGTAGTTTTTATTCTATGATTTCAGGAAATAATAATGTTACCTTTGTTTCAGTAAACAGTGTGAAGTCGCAACACTTTGTAGCTAAACAAATAACATAGTTTTGTAGCTAAACAAATATCCCCCAGTAGTTAATGAGTTAATGAAATGGCTGATAAGACTAATTTACCGGATGTGCATTGTCATAACCAAGAAACTTTGCAATCTGACCTCCATTCTCAGCTCTATCACACATCTTGTCTCTCATGGTAGCAAAATATTATGATTGCCAAACCAATTTAATTAAGACTTTATCTGTACAATATAGCATGTCCAGTTACTGGTGAAGGTTATGATGACAAATGGGTTATATTATCAAAGGAAGAATCACTTTCAGAATATCAACATGTATCAAACCTAAAATACAAAACAGTTTATCTACAGAATGAGAAGAAGAAAAAAATTCTTTGCAGTGTCACACAACATGAAATGATTATTTAAGGAAATATTTGTGCTTGTATTTTGACTGTACAAGAGCTATCATATGAATTAGAAAAAAATATTCCCATATACCTTAAAGGGATACTAAAGTTAAAACTGAGATTATACTGTATTTAATCCCCCTTTAACAGGGCCAAACCTTACTCACCAAATTGGAATAAATTGATGATGACTGTTAAAGGGACACTGAACCCAATTTTTTTTCTTTCATGATTCAGATAGAGCATGCAATTTTAAGCAACTTTCTAATTTACTCCTATTATCAATTTTTTATTTGTTCTCTTTCTATCTTTATTTGAAAAAGAAGTCATCTAAGCTATGTGTTTGGTTCAGACCCTGGAAAGCACTTGTTCATTGGTGGATGAATTTATCCACCAATCAGCAAGAACAACCCAGGTTGTTTACCAAAAATAGGCCGGCATCTAAACTTACATTCTTGCATTTCAAAATAAAGATACCAAGAGAATGAAGAAAATTTGATTATAGGAGTAAATTAAAAATAAAGAGGGGCGCTCCTCTTTATTTTTAGTATTACATTAGTGTTTTATCTGCTATTGGGAGATTACAGATTGTTGAGGTAGCCTAGGGGTACGTTTTGGGACTTGTATTGATTCCTTGTAGCGTTTTTTAATAGGAGTAACTTAGAAAGTTGCTTAAAATTGCATGCTCTATCCGAATCACAAAAGAAAAAAATTGGATTCAGTGTCCCTTTAAATATGTTTGAAATAAAAAAATTCACTTCACCTTTTATTTAAAGTGATAGTAAACTTGCATGCAATACAATGAAAAAATGAAATCCATGCAATATTTTAATATGTTTAAAGGGGCAGGAAACCCAAAATTTGTATTACATAATTCAGAGAGAGCATACAATTTGTTTTAACAACTTTCAAATTTACTTTTATTGTCAAACTGTTTCATGCTTTTTTTTTAAATTTGCTGAAGGACCAACATTGCACTACTGACAGCTAGCTGAACACATCTAGTTAGCCAATCACAAGAGACAAATGTGTGTAAGCACCATCAGCAGCTAGCTCCCACTAGTGTAGGATATGTGCATATTTTCAACAATGTATACCAAGAAAACAAAGCACATTTGAAAATACAAGTGATTTTTTTAAAGTGTATTAAAATGACATGCTCTATCTGATTCTTGCACTTTTAATTTGGAATTTAGTTTTTATTGAGTTCAATTAAAAGGAATCATTCACATTACCCCTTCTAACTTATGCAGCACCATCCGGCCTTCATTAAAGTGTATTGTTTTCCTTTAGTGATGTTTTGTTGATTTATCCAATCCAATTGCGTGTCATACGGCACTAGAAGAAAAAAAAAACTTGTTTCAGAGCTGCGCCTGCGAGCTCATTCTACTTCCAATGACACACAATGCTGTCTACGTAAAGAACAGGGATGGGACCGCTCTTTACCTCACTAAACAGAAACAGGAAATGTAGGGGGCATAGGAACTAAACAAATACAGTATGGACTAAAAGTGTAATTTATTAAAAATAGGATTAAAAAAAAATTAAAAAAATGTTTTAGTTTTGAGGTGATTTAGATGTAATAAAAGTATTTCAAATTGATCAAATTTACCACCACTACCTAACTCATCTAACCCAGTCATAGGCAGGCACCTGCCTTTGTTTGATAACACCCTGGATTGTTCTGCCCTGGGCAGGCTAAAATTCTAAGCCTATTCCCCTTATCTTTGAGAGGGTGATGTAGTAATACTTTCCTTCTGAGCCCTCTCCTGTTTTCTACAATTTATCTTTAGACCAAGTATCTCACCTAATATTCTTCTACCACACATTGGAGAATCTTTGACCATGTGGAGAATACTTTACTTTCATGTGCTTTCATACTGGAACAGCAAAGTGCCAAGGGCCCCTGTTTAACCCCTTAATGACCACAGCACTTTTCCATTTTCTGTCCGTTTGGGACCAAGGCTATTTTTACATTTTTGCTGTGTTTGTGTTAAGCTGTAATTTTCCTCTTACTCATTTACTCTACCCACACATATTATATACCGTTTTTCTCGCCATTAAATAGACTTTCTAAAGATACCATAATTTTCATCATATCTTATAATTTACTATAAAAAAAATTATAAAATATGAGGAAAAAATGGGGAAAAAACACACCTTTTCTAACTTTGACCCCCAAAATCTGTTACACATCTACAACCACCAAAAAACACCCATGCTAAATAGTTTCTAAATTTTGTCCTGAGTTTAGAAATACCCAATGTTAACATGTTCTTTGCTTTTTTTGCAAGTTATAGGGCCATAAATACAAGTAGCACTTTGCTATTTCCAAACCACTTTTTTTTCAAAATTAGCGCTAGTTACGTTGGGACACTGATATCTTTCAGGAATCCCTGAATATCCATTGACATGTGTATATTTTTTTTTAGAAGACATCCCAAAGTATTGATCTAGGCCCATTTTAGTATGTTTCATGCCACCATTTCACCGCCAAATGTGATCAAATAAAAAAAATTGTTCACTTTCTCACAAATTTTTTCACAAACTTAAGGTTTCTCACTGAAATTATTTACAAACAACTTATGCAATTATGAAATAAATGGTTGTAAATACTTCTCATGGATCCCCTTTGTTCATAAATAGCAGAGATATATGGCTTTGGCTTTGCTTTTTGGTAATTAGAAGACTGCTAAATGCCACTGCGCATCACACGTGTATTATGCCCAGCAGCGAAGGGGTTAATTAGGGAGCATGTAGGGAGCTTTTAGGGTTAATTTTAGCTTTAGTGTAGTGTAGTAGAGAACCTCAAGTATTGATCTAGGCCCATTTTGGTATATTTCATGCCACCATTTCACCGGCAAATGCGATCAAATAAAAAAAAACTTTAATTTTTTCACAATTTTAGGTTTCTCACTGAAATTATTTACAAACAGCTTTTGCAATTATGGCACAAATGGTTGTAAATGCTTCTCTGGGATCCCCTTTGTTCAGAAATAGCAGACATATATGACTTTGGCGTTGCTTTTTGGTAATTAGAAGGCCGCTAAATGCTGCTGCGCATCACACATGTATTATGGCTAGCAGTGAAGGGGTGAATTAGGTAGTTTGCAGGGAGCTTGCAGGGTTAATTTTAGCTTTAAAGTAGAGATCAGCCTCCCACCTGACACATCCCACCCCCTGATCCCTCCCAAACAGCTTCCTTCCCTCCCCCACCCCACAATTGTCCCCGCCATCTTAAGTACTGGCAGAAAGTCTGCCAGTACTAAAATAAAAGGTATTTTTTTTTCTTTTCTTTTTTTGGGGGGCATATTTACATATGCTGCTTTGTAGAATCTCCCCATAGCCCCCAACCTCCCTGATCCCCCCCAACAGCTCTCTTACCCTCCCCCTCTGCCTTACTGGGGGCCATCTTGGGTACTGGCAGCTGTCTGCCAGTACCCAGTTTGAGAAAAAAAATGGTTTTATTTTTTTTTTCAACCCGTTTTTTTCTGTAGTGTAGCTTCCCTCCCTCCACAGAGCACCCAACATTCACTGATGACCTTTTTTTCCCTTTTTTTTAAATTTTTACTTACATTGTTTTCTGTAGTGTAGCGGTTCCCTCCCGCTCCCTCCCCGTGCACGCGCCCGCCCCCGCCTCCCCGTGCACGTGCGTGCGTTTGTGCGCATGTCCGGGCATCCCCGCCCACGATCCCGCCCCCCTCCACATAATCTGGGCCATCGATGGCCGCCACCCGCCTCCCACACACGCTCCCACCCACCAACGATGGAAGCCATAGATATCCGGTGCAGAATGGCCCTCTCTGCATTGGATGGCTACTAAGGGTATCACTGCAATAACCGGAAAGCAGCTGGAAGCGAGCAGGATCGCTTCCAGCTGCTTTCCACACCGAGGACGTGCAGGGTACGTCCTTGGTCATTAAGGGTATTTTTTTAGAGGACGTACCCTGCACGTCCTCGGTCGTTAAGGGGTTAAATAGTATTATTCATACATACTTATACTTACTTATACAATACTGACACCCTAGTCTCTTCTGGACTAATTAATTGTACCATACTAACACCTGGGGCCCGATCCAATATGCAGCGTCGCCCGCAAAAGCCGGTGACGCCAAATTTTGCGCTGGTTTGGTATCCTATATACGGCGTAACATAGAAGTTACGCTCGTATATTTTACCCTTCGGCCGTATTTTTTTGGCCCATAGAGTGATATACAAAACACACGCAGTTTGGTATCCAATATACAGCGCAAGGCCTTACGTGGCGAAAATGGAGAAATCTTACTCCATTTTCACCTCGCCACAAAATGCACCCGTAGCAGGCCTTGCGCTGAGTATTGGAGCAACGTAACTCCCTAAAATGCCTACAAAAAAAACCTAAAACCTAACGCATGCGCAATGTCTATCTACCTGTCAACCGCAATCCCCCACCGATATACCTAATAAAGTGTTTAACCCCTAAACCGCCGCTCCCGGACCCCGCCGCCACTAAATAAAGTGTTTAACCCCTAAACCGCCGCTCCCGGACCCCGCTGCCACCTACATTTATTTATTACCCTCTAATCTGATCCCCCTACACCGCCGCCACCTACATTATATTTATTACCCTCTAATCTGATCCCCCTACACAGCCGCCAGCTACATTAAATATATTAACCCCTAATCTGATCACCCTACACCGCCGCCAGCTACATTAAATATATTAACCCCTAATCTGATCCCCCTACACCGCCGCCAGCTACATTAAATATATTAACCCCTAATCTGATCCCCCTACACCGCCGCCACCTACATAACATGTATTAACACCTAAACCTAAGTCTAACCCTAACACCCCCTTACTTAATTATTATTTAAATAAATCTAAATAATATTAATATTATTAACTAAAGTATTCATATTTAAAACTAAATACTTACCTGTAAAAGAAACCCTAAGATAGCTACAATATAATTAATAATTACATTGTAGCTATTTTAGGATTTATATTTATTTTACAGGTATATTTGTATTTATTTTATCTATGTACAATAGCTATTAAATAGTTAATAACTATTTAATAGCTACCTAGTTAAAATAATTACAAAATTAGCTGTAAAATAAATCCTAACCTAAGTTACAAATACACCTAACACTACACTATAAATCAATTAATTAAATAAATTAACTACAATTATCTAATATAAAATACAATTAAATAAACTAAACTATATTACAAAAAACAAACACTAAATTACAAAAAATAAAAAAAATTACAAGAATTTTAATCTAATTACACCTAATCTAAGGCCCCTAATAAAATAAAAAAGCCCCCCAAAATAATAAAATTTCCCTACCCTAAACTAAATTACAAAGTAACCAGCTCTTTTACCAGCCCTTAAAAGGGCTTTTTGCGGGGCATTGCCCCAAAGTAATCAGCTCTTTTACCTGTAAAAAAAAAGCAATACAATACCCCCCCACATTACAACTCACCACCCACACACCCCTACTCTAAAACCCACCCGATCCCCCCTTAAATAAACCTAACACTACCCCATTGAAGATCACCCTCCCTTGAGCCGTCTTCACCCAACCGGGCCGAACTCTTCATCCGATGCGGGCACAAGTGGTCCTCCAGCCGGGCAGAAGTCTTCATCCGATCAGGGCAGAAGAGGTCCTCCATCCGGCCGAAGTCTTCATCCAATTGGGGCAGAAGAGGTCCTCCATCCGGCCGAAGTCTTCATCAAAGCGGGGCAGAAGAGGTCCTCCATCCGGCAGAAGTCTTCATCCATCCGCGGCTCCATCTTCAAGACCTCCGACGCGGAACATCCTCCTCGGCCGACGGACTAACGATGGATGAAGTTTCCTTTAAATGATGTCATCCAAGATGGCGTCCCTCAAATTCTGATTGGCTGATAGGATTCTATCAGCCAATTGGAATTAAGGTAGGAAAAATCTGATTGGTTGATTGAATCAGCCAATCGGATTGAAGTTCAATCCGATTGTCTGACTGGATCAGCCAATAGAATTGACGTTGCATTCTATTGGCTTATCCAATCAGCCAATCGGATTGAACTTCAATCCGATTGGCTGATTCATTCAACCAATCGGATTTTTCCTACCTTAATTCCGATTGGCTGATAGAATCCTATCAGCCAATCAAAATTTGAGGGACGCCATCTTGGATGACATCATTTAAAGGAACCTTCATTCGTCGTTAGTCCGTCGGCCAAGGAGGATGTTCCGCGTCGGAGGTCTTGAAGATGGAGCCGCGGATGGATGAAGACTTCTGGCGGATGGAGGACCTCTTCTGCCCCGCTTTGATGAAGACTTCGGCCGGATGGAGGACCTCTTCTGCCCCAATTGGATGAAGACTTCGGCCGGATGGAGGACCTCTTCTGCCCCGATCGGATGAAGACTTCTGCCCGGCTGGAGGACCACTAATGCCCGCATCGGATGAAGAGTTTGGCCCGGTTGGGTGAAGACGGCTCAAGGTAGGGTGATCTTCAATGGGGTAGTGTTAGGTTTATCTAAGGGGGGATCGGGTGGGTTTTAGAGTAGGGGTGTGTAGGTGGTGGGTTGTAATGTTAGGGGGGGAGTATTGTGTTGCTTTTTTTTACAGGTAAAAGAGCTGATTACTTTGGGGCAATGCCCCGCAAAAAGCCCTTTTAAGGGCTGGTAAAAGAGCTGGCTACTTTGTCATTTAGTTTAGGGTAGGGAAATTTTATTATTTTGGGGGGCTTTTTTATTTTATTAGGGGGCTTAGATTAGGTGTAATTAGCTTAAAATTCTTGTAATCTTTTTTATTTTTTGTAATATAGTTTAGTGTATTTAATTGTATTTTAGTTGAGATAATTGTAGTTTATTTAATTAATTTATTGATATGGTAGTGTTAGGTGTAATGGTAACTTAGGTTAGGATTTATTTTACAGGTAATTTGGTAATTATTTTAACTAGGTAGCTATTAAATAGTTATTAACTATTTAATAGCTATTGTACCTAGTTAAAATAAATACAAAGTTACCTGTAAAATAAATATAAACCCTAAAATAGCTACAATGTAATTATTACTATTATTTTATAGGTAAGTATTTAGTGTTAAATAGGAATAATTTAGTTAATAATATTAATATTATTTAGATTTATTTCAATAATAATTAAGTTAGGGGGTGTTAGGGTTAGACTTAGGTTTAGTGGTTAATATATTTAAAATAGGTGGCGGCGGTGTAGGGGGATTAGATTAGGGGTTAATATATTTAAAATAGGTGGCGGCTATGTAGGGGGCTCAGATTAGGGGTTATTAAATTTAATATAGGTGGCGGCGGTGTAGGGGAATTATATTAGGGGTTAATAAATTTAATATAGCTGACGGCGTTGTAGGGGGCTCAGATTAGGGGTTAATATAGTTAATGTAGGTGGCGGCGGGGTAGGGGGCTCACATTAGGGGGTAATACATATAATATAGGTGGCGGCGGTGTAGAAGGGTCAGATTAAGGGGTAATACATTTAATGTAGCTGGCGGCGGGGTCCGGGAGCGGCGGTTTAGGGGTTAATATATTTATTATTAGGAGTGAGAGGGGGGATTGCGGATAGAGGGGTATACGTGTCGGGCTATTTTTGGGAGGCGTGTTAGACAGTAATGGGAGATTTAATATTTTAGTTTGTTTTTTTAGGCGGCGGCAGTTTCTAAAGTGCCGTAAGTCACTGGCGACTCCAGAAATTTGTACTTACGCTGATTTCTGGAGATTGCTAGTTTGTCCGACTTACGGCACTTTAGCAAATGCCGGCGCCATATATGTGATAGCTCGCTGTGCGAGGTGAAACTACAGGCGGCGCAGGTTTCCACGCTTGCGCCAAAACCTGTGCCGTATATCGGATCACGCCCCTGCAATTTAGGGCCAGATTATGCGCTAACAATTATGCGTGAGCAAAAAGAGGTTTGGGCTACGGATGTAGCGCTCGTATTACATGTTGAAAGTAAACGCGAACACGTGAGTGCAATCTTGATTTATGCTAGAATGATTACTGCATCCTCATTTCTTTGTTTTGTGAAACAGTTAACCAAACAGTTAACCAGACCTCTGTCACAAAGCACATCAACATTACATTGACAATTACAGTTACAGTTATAACACTATCTAATAAAATTATTCAGAAACATATTACACTTAAAAAGTTATAAGGGCTCAAAGAAATTAAGTCTCAGGTGTTAGAAGAAAAACACAGAGATACATACAGTACATATACATGTCTAAAGATGTACAGTATATGTATGTACAGTATATATACGTATATATATATGTTTATATGTGTGTACATATGTATTTATATGTTTATATGTGTACTTTCAGACATATATACGCATATAAATACATGAATACATATCCATACAGATATATATATATAAGTGCATTGGAACCCTTCAAAGTTAAGTAGATGGAAACATGCAAAAACATATTTATGCAATATTCATATTTAATAAAGAATTATACTGTGTATCTGCTGTAAATATTTCACATTCCAATGTTCTGTATATAGCAGAATATGTTCTTATATGTTCTAAGCATTTTTAAATCGATATTAATATATATAACTGTATATATCTATACCTATATATAATCATATAGCTGCAGGGCACATTGGGGCTAGCCTAAGGACCATGCTGATTGACCATGTGCAACCACTGGTGATAGGCACAAGAAATTACTACAAACTGAGACGCAATGGATATATCGCTTGGACAACGTAGCCCCCGAAAGACTGAATACACAATTGGACTTTAATGTCTTTCGTGAAAATTCATGTCTCTTTGACTGGACGGTCTAGGTTACATGTGTGCTTGATCTGACATTTATCTACCATATTCCAGCAAGCAGGAAGCTGGAGATAGGTTTCACTGCCCAATAATTATTTTCTTGATATGTGTGTGCTATTTTAAACAATTGTATATAGCAAGTTGTTCCGCACTAATGAGTAACCTAATTTGTTATATTATAGTGTTCTTTCAGGTAAAGGATTCTGTCATCATCTGAGCCGATGATTGTTACCCAGGTGACGTAGGTCACGCACAGTACGCAGTGATAGGCTATGGTAATTAGCCATGGGGTTTTGTTTACCTGTAGGCGTGTTTGTCTGATGACACAGTGGAACATTATTGGCTCACGAACATACCACTCTATGCACTGTGATGTCCCATTGACAAAGGTACCAGAACGGTACCAAACTATTGGGGATGAGATTGTTTTAAAAAAATTTCTTTCATGATTCAGATAGAGCATGCAATTTTAAGCAACTTTCTAATTTACTCCTATTATCAAATTTTCTTCATTCTCTTGGTATCTTTATTTGAAATGCAATAATGTAAGTTTAGATGCCGGCCCATTTTTGGTGAACATCCTGGGTTGTCCTTGCTGATTGGTGGATAAATTAATCCACCAATAAAAAAAGTGCTGTCCAGAGTTCTGAACCAAACAAAAAGCTTAGATGCCTTCTTTTTCAAACAAAGATAGCAAGAGAACAAAGAAAAATTGATAATAGGAGTAAATTAGAAAGTTGCTAAAAATTGCATGCTCTATCTGAATCACGAAAGAAAAAATTTGGGTTCAGTGTCCCTTTAATGGATTGAATAAAGAGACATTTTACTTGAAAACCCGGAGAGTGCAGCGTTTATTCTTGGAAGGATAGAAGAATTGTGTGTGTGTGTGTGTATATATATATATATATATATATATATATATATATATATATGTATAGATATATATTGTAACAAAATACCATCAGAAATATATATAGAAATATGTATTTATGAAAAAATAGAACATATTCTGCTATGTGTAGAACATTGCAATGTGAAATATACATTTTTGCATGTTAGGTTAGCGCACTTGAGAATATGCAACTGTGTTTTTGCGCGAGTAGGGCATTAGGGTTTCCCCCACTTTTTTTACTCCATTAACTTCAATGGGGGAATACATTAATGTGATCGCGATATCCTAAGTTTTACTTTTTGCGCGCATTGGGTTTGTGCGCAAAAAGCTTACTTCTAGCGGAGTTAAGGCTTGAGCGGGAGCATTAAATACCGCTCCACTTGTAATTGTACTTGTAATTGGGGATGTGACCCACCATTCAAGACAGCAATGGCAATCTCATTCTCCTCTAAGTAAAGAAAAGTAGGATATAGGGACTCTCTGACAGCATTTCCTGGTGTTCAGTGAGAGATTTGAATACTGTTTCTCATGGTAATCGTCTGCATCCTAGGGAGACAAGTGAAATTAAAGGGACACTGAACCCAAATTTTTTCTTTCGTGATTCAGAAAAGCATGCAATTTTAAGCAACTTTCTAATTTACTCCTAATATCAATTTTTCTTCATTCTCTTGCTATCTTTATTTGAAAAAGAAGGCATCTAAGCTTTTTTTATTAGTTAAGAACTTTGGACAGCTTTTTTTTTATTGGTGGATGAATTTATCCACCAATCAGCAAGAACAACCCAGGTTGTTCACCAAAAATGGACCGGCAGCTAAACTTACATTCTTGCATTTCAAATAAAGATACCAAGAGAATGAAGAAAAATTGATAATAGGAGTAAATTAGAAAGTTGCTTAAAATTTCATGCTCTATCTGAATCACAAAAGAAAAAATGTGGGTTCAGTTTCCCTTTAAGCATCCTTTGCCTCCTAGATCAGAGTGGGAAAATACAATCTCCTTTAGAGCCTTTCTCCCTAATTAGCCAATCAGCTGCAATATACAGGACAGACTACACACTTTCAGATGAGAGTTTGCATAATGAGAGGTACAGGCTTGGTAAAGGCACGTTGCTGCACCTCAAGTAATAAGTTCCCCTGTCTCTGGGCATATCTTTATTCCATATAGGGTTGCCACATTTTCTGGAGAAAAATATTAATTAGCATAAAAAATTATACATAAATTAGGAACTAAAGCTTCTAGGATTGATTTTAAATGATTATTGGTTTATAGTTAGATTCTATCATAATTCAATGTTTTACCATTATAGCATATTTATTTCTATAGTTAAAAGGACATAAATTCCAAAATGTTTATTTTATGATTCAGATAGAGCAGATAATTTCAGACAACTTTCCAATTTACCTCTATTATGAAATTTGCTTAATTCTCCTTGTATCCTTTGTTGAAGGAGCAGCAACTCACTACAGGGAACTAGCTGAACACATCAGGTGAGCCAATGACAAGCGGCATATATGTACAGCTGCCAATCACAAGCTAGCTCCCAGTAGTGCATTGCAGCTCCTGAGCCTACCTAGGTATGCTTTTTAACACAGGATACAGAGAGAACAAAGTGAAATAGATAATAGAAGTCAATTATAAAGTTGTTTAAAATTAAATGCTTTATATAAATCATGAAAGATTAACTTTGACCTTACTTTCCCTTTAATCTTTATTTTCAATTTTTACCTGAACTTAAAAAATACCAGCCATGACGGTAAAATACCGGTTGAGTGACAATCCTAATTAAATATGACATCAATGCTGAGGACACAGTATCTTTCACACACAGCAGTGAAATGAATGATATAACTGTGTTTTCCTTTGCAATGTAGAATTTAAATTTTTACTAGAACTAGTAAGTAACCCAAATGTATGCACAACTGATACTGCAGGATCCATGCTTATTGGCTGATAATGAGATAGCTTTTTAATGAGCTGTACAAGTATGCAAATGCAGCTTTAATAATCACAAGGACATCTGATTTAAAAAAAAAAATGAAAGACATTTAAAATGTTCTCTTTAATATGCAATTAAGACAAATGCATTTTATGGAAGTTCAAGAAAAATGTGTCAAAAGTTAATTGAGCACAGTCAGACAATAGACAAAAGGTTTCATTTTGATGTCACTTTGATGTCGTTAGCTCAAAATTAAGCTGTTATAAAGTAATTCACAGGGCAAACTATTTTTTTGAATTGTTTAAAAGGACATTTAAATATAGGTTTAGTCATTTAACTGAAACATTCTAAAATGCATATGCGCAATTCTGCTTTAGTTTCTCTCCCATGGCAACCAACACCCAGGAGTGCACTCCCACTGAGGGTGCTGGTTCAGTAAATAGGACCTTTGATTGGCTGCATCACAGACTACATACATAACATACTAGAGGTTGCTAGAATAGAGTGACCTTCACATAAAATATACAAAAACAAAGCATGCATATTTTACATTTGTTTAAAATAATAGGTACATCTGTCGATATTTTACTTAGTATATTTTGTCCCCTGATGGTTGAGATATATATATATATATATATATATATATATATATATATATTCCCAACGATAATGGGTTCAATTATGTTGCGTTGTCACATTTGATAAGTGACCTATAAGTTGTTTGTGGAAGCAATATCAAGCAATGTGTTCAACTGTTCATGTTTCTTGCATATATATATATATATATATATATATATATATATATATATATATATACTGTAATCAAAATGATTCAACCCCCATTGCAAATCAGGCTTACTGTCAAAATGTACAGACTTTCAGCTGTTTGCAATGAACAAATCAAACAAAAGCAATTGAAATAGCTCAGCACAACGAATGCTTCAAGTGGTTTCCCTAAATTCAACTGAAAATGCAACTTTTAATGAATTCTGCAATCTCAAACTCATTCAACCCCCATAATAGAATCCCCCACAACAGCACAAGTATGCAAAACAGGTGTTGTCTCAAGTAATAGTTGCACCAGGTGTGCTTGAGCAAGAACACATGAAATACTTGACCTGGCTAGGGGTTTGTTGAGTGTCACGTTTGACTGCATGTGGATAAGTCAAAAGAATGGTCCAAAAAGTTAAAGGGACAGTCTACACCAGGATTTTTTATTGTTTTAAAAGATAGATAATCCCTTTATTACCCATTCCCCAGTTTTGCATAACCAACACAGTTATAATAATATACTTTTAACCTCTGTGATTACCTTGTATCTAAGCCTCTGCAAACTGCCCCTTTATTTCAGTTCTTTTGACAGACTTACAATTTAGCCAATCACTGCCTGCTCCCAGATAACTTCACGTGCACGAGCACAGTGTTATCTATATGAAATACGTGAACTAACACCCTCTAGTGGTGAAAAACTGTTCAAATGCATTCTGAAAAGAGGTGGCCTTCAAGGTCTAAGAAATTAGCATATGAACCTCCTAGGTTAAGCTTTCAACTAAGAATACCCAAAGAACAAAGCAAAATTGGTGATAAAAGTAAATTGGAAAATTGTTGAAATTACATGCTCTATCTGAATCATGAAAGTTTATTTTGGCCTAGACTGTCTCTTTAAGAGAAGAGATCATTGCCCTTCACAAACAACAAGGAACCAGATACAAAAAGATAGCAAAGGCACTGAATGTTCCTAGAGACACCATTAACCCCTTAGTGACCACAGCACTTTTCCATTTTCTGTCCATTTGGGACCAAGGCTATTTTTGCATTTCTGCAGTGTTTGTGTTTAGCTGAAATTTTCCTCTTCCTCATTTACTGTACCCACACATATTATATACCGTTTTTCTCCCCATTAAATGGACTTTCTAAAAATACCATTATTTTCATCATATCTTATCATTTACTATAAAAAAAATTATAAAATATGAGGAAAAATGGAAAAAAACACACTTTTTCTAACTTTGAACCCCAAAATCTGTTACACATCTACAACCACCAAAAAACACCCATGCTAAATAGTTTCTAAATTTTGTCCTGAGTTTAGAAATACCCAATGTTTACATGTTCTTTGCTTTTTTTGTAAGTTATAGGGCCATAAATACAAGTAGCACTTTGCTATTTTCAAAACATTTTTTTTTCAAAATTAGCGCTAGTTACATTGGGACACTGATATCTTTCAGGAATCCCTGAATATCCATTGACATGTATATATTTTTTTTTAGAAGACATCCCAAAGTATTGATCTAGGCCCATTTTGGTATATTTCATGCCACCATTTCACCGCCAAATGCGATCAAATACAAAAAATTGTTCACTTTTTCACAAATTTTTTCACAAACTTTCAGTTTCTCACTGAAATTATTTACAAACTGCTTGTGCAATTATGGCATAAATGGTTGTAAATTCTTCTCTGGGATCCCCTTTGTTCAGAAATAGCAGACATATATGGCTTTGGCATTGCTTTTTGGTAATTAGAAGGCCGCTAAATGCCACTGCGCACCACACGTGTATTATGCCCAGCAGTGAAGGGGTTAATTAGGGAGCATGTAAGGAGCTTTTTGGGGTATTTTTAGCTTTAGTGTAGTGTAGTAGACAACCCCAAGTATTGATCTAGGCCCATTTTGGTATATTTCATGCCACCATTTCACCGCCAAATGCGATCAAATTAAAAAAAACATTACATTTTTCACAATTTTAGGTTTGTCACTGAAATCATTTACAAACAGCTTGTGCAATTATGGCACAAATGGTTGTAAATGCTTCTCTGGGATCCCCTTTGTTCAGAAATAGCAGACATATATGACTTTGGCGTTGCTTTTTGGTAATTAGAATGCTGCTAAATGGCGCTGCGCATCACACGTGTATTATGGCTAGCAGTGAAGGGGTTAATTAGGTAGCTTGTAGGGAGCTTGCAGGGTTAATTTTAGCTTTAGTGTAGAGATCAGCCTCCCACCTGAAACATCAGACCCCCTGATCCCTCCCAAACATCTCTCTTCCCTCCCCTACCCCACAAATGTCCCCGCCATCTTAAGTACTGGCAGAAACTCTGCCAGTACTAAAATAAAAGGAAAATTTGTGCATTTTTGTGCATTTTGTTTTAGCATATTTACATATGCTTCTGTGTAGGATCCCCCTTAGCCCCCAACCTCACTGATCCCCCACCCAACAGCTCTCTAACCCTCCCCCTCTGACTTAATGTGCGCCATCTTGGGTACTGGCAGCTGTCTGCCAGTACCCATTTTAGTGAAAATATGTTTTTTTTATTAAAAAAAAATTCCTTTTTCTGTAGTGTAGCTTCCCCCCCCCCCCAATACCAACCCCCCACCCCTTCCAGATCGCTTAAATGCTTTCTTTTAAAAATGTTTATTTAATTTTTTAATACACTTTACTCTTTACTTTTTTTCTGTAGTGTAGCGGTTCCCACCCGCTCCCGCCCCGTGCACGCGCCCGCCCGCCACCCACCGTGCACGCGCGCGCGCCCGTGCGCGCCCCCGAAGGCTCCGCCCCCGATCCCGCCCCCCTCCACCTTCCAGATCTCACCGATGGCCGCCCACCCGCCTCCCAAGTCGGCTCCCACCCACCAACGATACCGGCCATCGATGTCCGGTGCAGAGAGGGCCACAGAGTGGCTCTCTCTGCATCGGATGGCCAGAAAGTGTTATTGCAGGATGCCTCGATGTCGAGGCATCACTGCAATAACCGGAAAGCAGCTGGAAGCGAGCAGGATCGCTTCCAGCTGCTTTCCAGACTGAGGACGTGCAGGGTACGTCCTCAGGCGTTAACTGCCTTTTTTTAGAGGACGTACCCTGCACGTCCTCGGTCATTAAGGGGTTAAAAGCATAGTTCGCAAGTTCAAAGTTAAAGGAACAGTGGTTACACTACATGGAGGGGGCAGAAAAAGGAAGCTATCAATGGCTGCAACCAGATTTCTGAGAAGGTGGGTTGATAAAAACCCTTGAGTGACTGCAAAAGACCTGCAGCAAGACTTGGGGGCAACAGGACTGAGGTTTCAGTTTGCACAGTAAGGTGCATACTAAACACAGAAGGTTTCCATGCCAGAACTCCAAGACGTACACCACTACTGACTCAAAAGTAGTGTATACGTATAAATAAATATAAATAAGCCGCAGAAGTTTTGGGATTCTGTTCTGTGGAGCGGTGAAACAAAACATAGGGGAGCGTTCCCCAAAAGTCAATTAATTAAAAAGCATTTATTGCATTATTAAAGACCAGTGAGTGCTGTCTTCTATCTATCTATCTATCTATCTATCTATCTAAAATAAACAATACGTAGTGTGCGCTTCTTTGTTAAATTACAGAATATATATATTTATATATACAGTGTGTATATATATATATATATATATATATATATATATATATATATATATATGGAAAAGGTTTGGATTTCAGAATAGTTTGGATTTAGGAAAATTTGCATCTGTAAAATGGGACAGTTTGGAGAAAGGATGGAACCAAGTGTAAAAAACATCTTGTGTCATTTAGGCAATATTTACGTCCTAATAAATTCTGAATATTCAGGGAAATTCGTTTTCTTAATATTCGTTGGCTGCTCTATTTGGTTTTCTTTTCGTTTAAAACTCAATAAACATAGAATTTTCATTAAACATTTATATTAGTTTTCGTTAAAATGTAAATGTTTCAAAGCTACTGGAGAAAAGTTCCCCTGTAGATTCAATATTTACCTTATTGGGCTCGCCCTTATCAAGCCCTTAGACTGCCTACAACTGCAGGTTCTCAGAGGAGAGCCTGCAGTCAGTATTTATCAAGCAGCGGTCATCAGACTGGCTGTGCGCAGGCAGGGGGCAGGATTGCTCGCGAGCGCAGAATAGCGCTCGTGTGCAATCTTAAATTCCAGCATCGGATTGCTGCCTGCCAGATGAAAGCTGGGGCGACTAAGGGTGCATATGTACCCCCCTGCCCGTCCCAGCTTGATGAATTGAGCCCAATGTGCTTTGCAGTGCATGGAGAGTGTGCTAAGGTAAGTATTAACCGCTTAAAAAAAATAAAGGAAACTAATGAATAATGATGACTTTCATCAGTTTTTTTATTTTCTTTAATTTCGTTGGTGCATTCATTTGGATTTTTGGGACAAACGTGCATGCGTCTGAAAACAAATGTACATCTCTATTACTAGTTCCTAATTCTTACAGTATACATCCATAGTAATTACTAGTCAGTTATAAGACTCTATGGGCTCCATTTACCAAGCTGCGTATTATATACATATAATGTAGGGTTTGGCGATGTTGGGGGCAGCAGATTAGGGGTTCATAACTATAATGTAGGTGTCGGCGATGTCCGGAGTGGCAGATTAGGGGTTAATAATATAATGCAGGTGGCGGCGATGTCGGGGGTGGCAGATTAGGGTTTAATACGTGTAAGATTAGGGGTGTTTAGACTCAGGGTTCGTGTTAGGTATAGACAGAAAATGTGTTTTCCTCATAGGAATCAATGGGGCTGGGTTAGGAGCTTTACGCACAGCCTCTAACGCAAAACTCGTAATCTAGGTGAATGTTTTAATAATAACTATTGTAAATTAATAAGTGCTCGTGCAAAAAATCCCCATACCTATATGAACTAAAGTATGGAGCAGAAAATAGTAAGGGGCAGACAAGGGGTTAAAATCACTTCTGTTTAC
Organism: Bombina bombina; assembly: GCF_027579735.1. Classification (NCBI taxonomy): domain Eukaryota; kingdom Metazoa; phylum Chordata; class Amphibia; order Anura; family Bombinatoridae; genus Bombina; species Bombina bombina. Next base: position 78,270,033 of record NC_069509.1, read on the forward strand.
TTGTTACTGGCAGCTAAAGAGGTACAATCATTACTTTATATGTTACTGGCAGCCATGCTAAAATTACTGATTAATTATCAAAAATATACATCATAGGATTAACATTGGGGCTAAGGTAGTGCTGTTAGGTGGGACATTGCGTTACCCAACTATCATTGTGCCCATCACAGATTGTCCAGTATATTGGTGGAGGAGAGCTGGAGTTTGGTTTTGAGGATAAAATAAAAAGCACCTTTAAGTTAGCCTGGGGCATGTGATGATTGGTTGAAAATAACATTTAAAAAAAGGGAGTAATATAGTATTTAAATGGGACACAGAAAGTAAAAATTAAACTACCATAAATTTACTGATAGTGCATGTCATTTTATACAATATGCCAATGTACTTCTGTTATCAAATTTGCTTAATTTTGTTGGTATCCTGTTATTGAATAGTAACCCATGGTAGGCTCAGGGGCCGCAATG